>NC_064632.1:101294547-101597577 GCF_023864275.1 Schistocerca cancellata
CTCGAAGAATAGATTCAAAAGTTCCAAGCAGTTAAATTTCTCATTAGTCTTGACCTTAAAGCATCCTATTGGTAGGTGTTGCTAACAGAGGCCTCGCGAAAATATACGGCCTTTATACTTTCTGGTCATAGTTACCAATTTCGCGTGTTGCCCTATGGGCTTAACGTAAGCGCGGAAATCTTTACTGAAGTGCTTGACACTGTACTCGGATGGGACTTACTGGAAAAGGTAACCTTAGATGTAGATATGTAGAAGACCATCTAGAATTGTTAGACTGGTTGTTAGCTAGGTTCGCAGAAACAGAAGTTACTGCCAAGTGAAAGAAATCAAAATTTGGCCTGTTGGAGATTAAGTTTTTAGGACATATAGTATCACCAATAGCTATAATGCCGTACCCAGGCAAGTTGGAAGCTATTCAACATTTGCCATACCCCACTATGAAGAAACGATTGAAGGCTTTTTTGGGAAGGCGATTTGTTCCCTCGTAGCTGCTTAATAATGAGGCACTGCTATAGTTGTTAGGTAAAAATAAACCATGAGTGTTCGCGGAGGAGTGCAGAAAGGCCTTTGGCAACGTAAGAAATGCTCTGTTGGAATCAGGAATACTTCACCACCCAGACATGTCAAAGGATTTCTATCTGGCAACAGATGCTTCCTTTTGTGGGCTCAGAGCATGCTTATTCCAGCTAGGAGGAAATGAGGGAGAACCTGAAGTGAGAATAATTGGTTTCGCGAGCTGCATATTAACTGCATGTGAGCAGGCATACTCGGCGTCTGAGTTTGAAGCTCCGGCTGTAGTGTGGGCACTATGGAACTATCATTACTACGTTTATGGAAAGAGGGTGGTTATATTCTGTGACCACCAAGCTCTAAGTTACCTACTTACATGTCAATTGTTTCACACATGATTTACTAGGTGGGTGCTTGCGTTACAACACTGCGATTTCCAAATTAGGCATGTCAAAGGTAGTCCCAACGTAATTGTGGATGCATTATCCCGGTTGACAAAAGGTTTACCAGAATTCACCGAATTGGTGGAATGATCAGTAGAGTATAAGATCTTACTGATAAAAGACACAAGCGGTAGACAGGCGTTCTTATGCATGTGCAATAATGTGCAAATCCAGCAGCGGGCAGACCCTGTATGGAATGGAATAATGTCTTCACTTGAAGAAAACCCGACCAGGAGCTTACACAAAAATTATAAAGTATATAACGGACTCCTGTTTCATAGAGAACAAGAGCGATAAGAACAATGGTGCGTATGTATTCCGGCATATGCAATCGACAATGTAATTTTATACACGCACCAATGTTGGGGTCATTTTGGGATTAGAAAAGTCCAGAGATAATTGCAACATATTGCTACTTCCTGAACTTGAGCCGACGAGTCAGAAAACTGGTACAGTCGTGTGTAATTTGTCAGAAGACAAAGGCTATAAATAAGAGCACTCGTAACGAGTTACACTCAATCATCCCAACAAAACCATTCCAAATAACGTCGGTCAATGTCATAGGATCCTTACCGGTGTGTAGAGGTGAAGTCAAGTACATCATAGCTGTCTGCAACATATTTTCAAAATATGGTAAAATGTATGTGACAAGAAACTCCATATCGGCGACCATAGTAAGAAAACTAGTCACCGACTACATTCCGCTTGTGGGAAAACCTGTGACTTTGCTCTCGGATAACTAGGTATACATTGGCCGAAATCATGGCATCAACGGTTATGCTAGATGAATGGGTAAAACCATTGCCCAGAATGCCCAGAGATGTGTCGCAGGAGAAAACATTACAACAAGTCTCGGTGACATTGAAAAAACAAGCTGACCTAAGACAGCAGAAACACAACAAACGGTTAAACAGGGTACACCAGTACCGTGTTGGAGGTCTAGTATTACTGAGGACACATCCAAATGCCTGAAGTATAAAAAAGATTAACAAAAAATGGCAACTGTTATACACAGATCCACAGAGGATTATTAACATACCACATGAGGGATGTTATGTTTTGGCCAATCCTGAGACACAAAAGGTGTGTGATCCTTATCCACATACAGATTTGTGTCAAAGGGATAAATAAGACTATTCATCGTAAAATGAAGATCATGAAACAAAAGTAGCTACAGTAGTGTAAGGTTATTTCATTAGTTTTAGGCTCATTCTTGTATTTTTCTTGTGTATGTATTGTAAATATGTGTCTAAATGTTTATGTACATGTAAGTTTATGTATCTGTATACGAAAGCAGGATGTCTGTATGAATACATGAAACAGCATTTGAACAATGGCAACAAAAAGTCAATTACTGAGGACAGTGCACTTAGTTAGCGGAAATTCAATAAAATCACAATGTCTGTAAGGAAATGTAGACAATCTGCATGGTCTCTAGGTGACTAATGTGCGCACGTAAAGTATAGACCAATATTAAAGAATGTTAGAATAACCATAATAACTAAATTGTCAAACATAAGTATTGATATTAAACTTCTATCATGGTGGAAGTATAAATCCTTCACACGTTCAATACTTTTGAGTAATGTGCTCGGATCCTGTTGTCAAAAAAGCAAAATAAACACTAGAGAATGAATTGGTGTTGCGAGCAGATATGATGGTTAAATAAACTGAACTGAATAGTCAAGATGACCAATTGGGCGAACTTTCTGCGTGAGGGGACACTGTCTACATGAATACTACCGAAATACAAAGACTCTTATTGTAAAATATGTACAATGTGTCCTACCTTATGTAAAAATGAAAGTGCTTATAATGGACTCTTCACGTGTACAATGTACAAACCGTGTGTGAAAAGTGCATTTTAAGCGTCGAACAATCTGGACGCTAAAGCGGCGACAGCGAAAGGTTAAATCTTTTAAATAATCAAAAGACAAATCCACGAACTGTGTAGGTGGAAAAAGTGGAGAGCGCAACCACAGCAAGGAATAATTGTTATACAATGAAAAGACAAATGTGTAAATAGTACCTAAATTTATGGCCAAAGTCCGTAGTGTGTGGAAATGTTTAAGTATTAATGTGAAGTTTCACGTACAAAATATTTATATGCAGTATTCAAAACTGTTGAAATATCATATGAATAAAAGTGTTAGATGGACTGTCAAACTGCGGAATCCGTATACGGTAGTAACGTGAAAACACGGGACATCTGAACGCTTGAAGTGACAGATGGACCAACATACAACAAAAAACCCTATCGGAACACGACGACTTTATGAACGTTCTAGGAAGTGAAAATGCAGTGCGTGTGAGACGGGAGGTGTTGCCAAGCTCTGAGCTGTGCATTTTACTAACCAGTGAGATGGTAGGAGTCTAATACTAAATGTTGTAAAGTGCTCGACTAGTGACGTTCAAAACGAAGTACATACACAAACAACAGGACAGTGACACGTGTGGCTGTAGAGTAATTGTGAACTAACCCAAAACACTTTTTCAGCTTATATGTGCATACATCTTCTGGATAAGAAAACTGATGCGCGGTGGACTTGATTCATGCTTGCTTCCGGGTGGCGCGATGACGGAGCTGGCCTGCCGTCCACCAGCTGATCAGTGCGTGGTGGGCAGGACGCGCTACTACGACTTCGATGAGCAGCTGCCCGGCGTTCAACGACCGTAGGCAGGAGACGAGTTCCCGATCGTTTATCCAGAATTCCAGCGGCCCCGAACAACAAAGTTAACCTACAAATGTGTCGGAATAATTTCGCATGAAAACTACTTTTGAAACTTCAAAATTATTCATATATTCTACAATACTGACTGCGAGAGACATGAATGAAAAGGTTTTTGTCCTGTATGTAGCTCCTAAATACTATGTTACCCATGTAAAGTGGACGTACATTGAAAGCTGATGCACTAAAAAAGTGAACGGACTTAGTAAAAATTTCCATCAACAGCATATTTTCATATTGTATGCCCGATGACATGAATCCCATATGTAACTTGTAAATATTGTGTAAAATTGTTTTCTGTAAAAATGATCGTCTCTAGATCAATGTAATCAAATGATAATATCATTCACAGTTAATCATTGATTGTAATGGGAGCGTGAACAGTCTGAAGACTCCAGGCTGGGTGTTTTAACCAGGCTTTTTTCCCGTCGCCCGTAACCTAAATAGGGGAGTAAAGTGAAACGACCCCTTAGAAAAATTATACATGACTGTGCTTAAACTGACACACAATATTTTTTAGCGCGACGCAATCTGACTTTCAATAATCCCTACAAGAGAATGGCCCTGACTAAATTAACCTATACGTTTCACAAATCACTTACCTCACAAAAATCTTCGTTACTCGAACTACTGCAATACAGCGAGCGCCAATACTGCTAGCTAAATAAAAGATTCAAACTACTGAAGTCACTAACTACTGATACGCATAGTTAGCAAATGAAAGATTTTGATAGAGAACAAACAATGTATTTACCTTAAAAGTGTTCAAAAGTCATAATATATATAGCAGTTCATGACATCCATTCTTACAAATGTACTGTTTCTGATAGACACACGTCTAGATCATCCACTCTCAAAATTCCGCCATTTCTCTCCCCACATCCACTACTGCTGGCGGCTCACCTCCAACTGCGCAACGCTATGCGCTTTTAACAGCCAACTGCTCGACACTAAAAGGGCAGACAACAATGCAAACTAGCCACAGACTGCACACAGCCAGTGATTTCTACAAATGTTATCTGTATTGTAATGTTCTTTAATGATGTATTTTGTACCTTTGTTATTGTATTCTCATGTTATAAAATTGTAGTGGACACCAGTTCAGCAAATTAAGTAACTTGTAAGCATTCATTTCAGTGCACACGTTTCTGTTGGTCATAGTATATGGACAATATGTGAGGTGTAGGGGCTGATAGTGTTTGCACGTGTGTTAATAATTCAGCAAGGTACTGGTTAACAGCATTGCTGGTTCTAAGGACATTTCAAAGAAATTTTTTGTGAGTGCACAAGTGGTGGTTTATGGACTTGCTATTTTTTCCGCAAAACTCTTCGATGGTGATTGTGCACCTGCATAGTCGCAACAGATGGTTGCTGGCCGTCTCTACAAGGACTACAGTGGGTCTGCATCTTTAATGGCCCACCAATACCATTATTTCTACAAGGACCGCAATGGGTCTGCACCTCTGATGGCCCACCAATACCATAATCTCTACCAGGACTGCAGTGGGTCTGCTCTGAGATGACCTACCTACCAATATTTTTCAAAACTTCAACTGACTCTGCTGTGGATTTGCTCTGTTGAGGCCCATTACCTGCCTATATGTCAAGAGTCAGCACTCGAAAATTTGCGTTACAAATGTGTGGCAACAAAATCCTGTAAATATAACAGTGTCCAAAAAATTTTCGCCGGCATTGTGATACATTTACGCATATATACTCATTTTATAACTCTTAAAGTGCGATTCTTGGTTTCCAACATCCTTTTCATAAATCAGAGTCCCTAACCACTACTCCCTATTCCTTACCTTACTACACATGTACATATTCATATTCATCAACACGTCTTCAATATTTCATCATAATAAATACATAGCATAATCAGATTCCTCACATAGCATCATCTCATTGATCATAAACATACCTCAAAAGCATAATACACATCGTCGTCGTAATAATAACACCATAACCACTCAGCCTAATCTCAAAAACGTCGTAGCTTTATGCAATAATTTCAAAACCTAAAAAATATTCTCTGCTCATTTCAATAGTGTCATCTACCTCAAACGTACTTTAAAATAATGATCCCATACCAAACATATCATTCAAAGCTCTCATAGTATCCCAATGGTTCCGAAAAAATATGAACAGTTCACAAAGTACAGATAAAATACAATTTCATAAGTGTGAAGTTATCCAACTGTGTAATTACGTAAACATGTGTCACTGACGTAGTAAAAAAATGTTTGTTTCTCTGTTAAACAATCAGATAGCTGTGTAATTCTGTGTTAGAGAAATATGGCATCGACGTGTAAAGTTGTATAAGCAAATACCATATTAGCTAGGGCTCCTTGTGCTTGCCAAACACATGGTACACAAAGTAAGCGTGTACTCCCCTGAGGATTAATGTAATTATACCCTCAGGTGTTACAGATTACAGCAATGGAATGAAATGCATCACGGAAAACTTTATTTGAAATTCAAAAATCTTGAAAAATAAATTGTTTAAGTACAAAATTAATCACTCAAATGCGTGTCCTGTAGCGCTAAATGTGCGTCTTGCTGTAAGATAATTCTGTGGAAGTGTCGTAGTTATCGTCCTCTGTAAGCAAAGTTCTGCTGAAGTCAATGTACTTACCTCATCATAAACGAAAGTGAAATGCTTTGCGTATAGATATCGTAGTTATTACGTACCTTACCGTGATCAAGAAAGTACTATAATGTAACGTATCGTTGTGCTACGAAAAAGGCTGCCTCATTGTAGCTATACCACAGAAGTTACTACTAAAACATGTTTTACTTTCCACAATAATACAGAAAAACTGTGCAGATATAAAACAGATACACCGCAAAAGCAACAATATAAATTGTGTCTCATATTAGTAGCGTCGTGATATAATCAAACCAAATGCTAAGTCATCTTTAAACTCACCGAATGTACTTCAAATAAAGAGTATCTTTTCAAGTACCAAAGCTTTGCATTAAAATCTCATTAGCAGTATATGTTCTAAGTATGTAAGCCTGATAGTCGTTACGTAATAGTGCAACTAACAAGCAAGAATGTACAAATAACAGCACTGTGTCGTCTGTTCACTATAACAATGTATTCGTAATTTCTGTTTAAATAAGTTCTCTTGGTTCTTGACTGGATATTTAACTTCAAACATTGTTGCATGGTAACAGCTTCTTAAGTCTGACAAAGCATACTAGAAATGTAAAGTGAAACGTTTTATGGCAAAGACCAAAGACAAAGTTATAAAGCAGATTATCTGTCAATAAACGGTTTTTCATGTGAAATGTGGTGTAAACCTTTACTCTTCCTAGTACGCAGAGTTTCCACTTCAACGCAATTATCATGTGGTATACGTCGGATTCTGTAAGGTCCATTGTAAACTAGAAAGAAATTGTGACTCATGTGTTTCTTCTTATGTGACAATGAATGAGCTTTAATGAGAACTTTCTGACCAATATATAATTTCTTTGCATTTGCTTTACCGCGTACTTTTCTCCTTCTGTCTGCTGCAGATTTTATATTCTTAATAGCTAAATCAGTTATGTCTTTGTGTCGAAGTTTACGTGTATTCGGGAAAGGTACAAGCTCTCTGATTCTGTTCGGTGGTTCTTCATTCTTCAGTACAAGAGTAGGTGGTAAAGCAGTGGAGTCATGAGGCATTTCATTCAGCACGTTTGGAAATAAGTGTAAATATCTCTCCCAATGCTGATGCTTTCTGTGACAATGAAGTCTGCAAACCTTATTGATTTTTTTCATAATCTGTTCAGACGGGTTACAATGTGGTGAGTACAATGAAATAAAAACAGGTTTGATTTTATGGTTCCGAAGCATGCGTGACCAAACAGCAGATCTGAATTGCGGTCCGTTATCTGAAATGACTTTACTAACGTGTCCAGCTTCACGTAAGAAATTTTTAACAAAGGCGTTGGATACAGACTGTCCAGTGGCTTTACGTAACGGAGTGGAATGCAAAGTACCCATAGCTTGTCATCAACAGTGCAGCGTTTGAAGAGTATGTTGTTTCTGACCAGAACCACTCTAACTCTAACCGAATTTGAGTGTGTGTCTTTTCATGCCATTTACTTTTGATGTCTTTCCAAATCGGATCTTTATCTTGTTCATGAGCAATGTCCTTTAAAGATTTGGTGATGAAGTTTTCAAAGGCGACTTTTTGAATGTAAAGAATACTGAAATTGTTCTCGAGTTTGCCTTCCGTGTTTCTTTTCTCAAGCCCAGCCGGTGCGCGTGACAGTGTGTAAGCAACAATGTTCTCCTTGCCGGGAATGTAGACTATTGTGAAGCGGAATTCTTGCAGAAACAATGCCCAACGTTTTAACCTGTCATGATTTAATTTTGAAGACATAAGAAATTGTAATGCACGGTGATCGCTGTATACTTTCACGTGCTTACCAGAAAGAAAAAAACAAATTTGTTAAATGCCCAAACGATAGCTAAAGCTTCCAATTCAGTAACGGAATATTTATTTTCAGATTTTGTTAGCACTCGGCTAGCAAAAGCAATGGTTTTCTGAACAGTAGTGTCATTTTCTGTGGCTTCTTGAAATAAATGGGCACCAAGACCGACCTTTGAAGAATCCGTGCTAAGGCAGAAATCTTGTGACAGATCTGGATGAGCTAGTATTGGCGCGTTAAGTAGCGATTCTTTCAAAGAATTGTATTCCAACTGTGCTTGTTCGTCCCAGTTCCAAATAGTATTTTTTCCAGTGAGAGAACAAAGTTCTGGTATAACTAGAATTTTCATATTCAGAAAACGACGGTAAAAATTTATGAGACCTAGAAAACTGTGGACTCGTTTTTTTGTGGATGGAACTGGAATGGCTCTGATTGCTTCTAACTTTTCAGGATCCGGCTGAATGCCTTCAGAAGAAATAATATGCCCCAAAAACTTCACCTTTGTCCTACCGAATTCAGACTTTTGCAAGTTAACTGTAATTCCAGATTCTGCAAAAATATGTAACACGCTGTTGAGGATGCGATTATGTTGTTCCCATGAGGCTTCTGCTATCAGAATATCGTCCACATATAAGGTGATGTGACGTTTTTAGAACTCAGATAATATGGAATTTAGCCCGCGAATGAATGCTGCCGAAGAAATGTTCAAGCCAAAAGGAAGTTTCCGAAACTGATAACAAACGCCGAAACAAAGGAAAGCTGTGTATTTTCTACACTCTGGATATGTTAAATTGAGCTAAATTTTCTCATTTGTTATTTGGACAACACTCTTGATTTTTTCACAAAACGCAGAGATATGTTCTGCTTTTATTCTGAATTATTAATTTTGAAAAAATAATGTATAGTTTTTCCGATATTTAATTTTTTGTAAATGCTAAAAAAAGTTATACGTTTTAACAATTATTTTAAAATTTACATCCATTAATACAAATTAATTCCACATATCTTTTAATTCAGATATATTAGAAGGTCTGCTGGCCGTGGTGGCCGTGCAGTTCTAGGCACTTCAGTCCGGAACTGCATGACTGCTACGGTCGCAGGTTCCAATCCTGCCTCGGGCATGGATGTGTGTGATGTCTTAGGTTAGTTAGGTTTAAGTAGTTCTAAGTTCTAGGGGACTGATGACCTCAGATGTTGAGTCCCATAGTGCTCAGAGCCATTTCAACCATTAGAAGGTCTTAAGGGACAACTACAGAAAATTTCATCTTTCTACTACAAATAGGCCCTGAGAAAATGTACCTTATACACAAAAAAACTAAACTTATGGGAAATTAGGTTCAAAGTTTTTACTTCAGTACAAACCTGCTCCATAGCTTGTATCATCAGAATCGTCCAACAGCTTCCTCTTGATGGCTCTGCTATGCTGTCTAGCCATCTTTTAATATACTTTTATGGAATTATCTGAAGACCTGAGCCGTTCCTTGTCCAAACAAAGCATAGCTGCGGCAGTTCGTAGTCCTACACAGAGCCCCAACTTCTGCAGAACTTTGCACTTCGTTATATTGCCCTGACTGAATGATGAAACAGCATCATAAACGCCAATGTGAAGTGTGTTTATACTCACAAACACAGTTTTAGGAAGTCTATTCCATATCACATGGTTCACACACTCATTTGGATTTTGAGTCCGGCCATGAAGACATTTCTTTAGTAGACTAATATCTGCGAGGTCTCGGAATATTGGTTTTATTTCATCCATTATGGCAGGTGGCAGGTGATGAGGGTGATTGTATTGTTTCTTAGTTACCTTGCCTCTGTTGTACTTGCACCAACTATCGTCTCCTTTTGGACATAGCCCATGTTGGGGATTCTCATTGTTTGAAGCTGTATGAAAAAACAGAGCCCAGACTGCTCTTCTCATTAATTCTGCATCTGTTGTATTCTGTCTTATTCCTAGACCATAGCTCTTCTGAATATGATATATTGTAGCATCTGTCAGTCTATTTTTCCCATCTAAAGTTTTTCCATCGCTCAATTTCTTGCCTTTCATGCTAGCCTTGAGCCACCGAAATCCTGATCCCATCCTTTTCTGAACATGGCCAACACACTCCAGTTTGGAAATTTTCACACCGTTACCATAGGGTCTCAGTTCCTCAATTTCTTTGAAAGTCTTTGAGTCACCATCTCCAAGATAATTTATGTATCTAACGTTGTACCATTTTACTGAGCGTTGATAAATACTTCTTACACAGCAACTTCCATACCACCACCTGACCCATAGTAATTTGCCATGCAGTCCTCTTCATGTTTATTTTTCATTTTCTCTTTGCATCTGCAATGCTTGGAAAGTATTGCCAATCAAATACCTTACCAGTGTCCACACTTGTAGCTGTTACTACACCATTCAGAGATGTGTGGCCTCTCTTCTGCCAGCTTCCATCAAAAGCTATGGACAAGTCTCTTCTATTATTATTTTCAACAACTGCTTCCTCAACAGCATCTTTCATGTTTTCCTGTGCCACATCTTCTACAGCAGAGCCTATTGCAATTATGTGTTTGTTAAATTTTGAATGTGGAGAAGGGAGGGTCATCACACCACACAACATGGCACCTGCAGCCCTGCCCTTTCCTAGACACCGTCATCCATAAACCAGTCTAATGTTTATATCGTATAGTTACCTGTATCTGCAGTAACATGTGAGGAATTGAAGAAAGTAACACTGTGTTTGCAATAACTGCACATCAACTCTAATTCACAAGCAAGTCCTACATGTATGTTTGTTTTCAATGATACACCACATTTTCCACATTGTTTGCAGCACACGTCTTCTTTGCAAAACGTCTGATAATAAAGAGACGTTAATTACCTCATATTATGTAGTCCCAGCATTTAGTTTCTTGTATTCTTCTTCAATTCAAGCTAGTTTTCTTCTTGAAGCACTTTCCGGTGTAGTGGCAGCAGCATCACTCAATTTATAACTACCAGTGTTGAGGTTAGTCGCTACTGGGACATCAGATACTGATGAAGATGAATCAGACGAATTTTTAGTACACTTGACTTTCTTGCGCCAATGTACACGCTTTCTAAATACCTGCTGACTAGGTCTTGGCATGTTGAAGGAAAGGAAACTCAATGACTCCTCCACATACGACTTTCACAACAATGACATGGATGTACTCACAAAGGAAACAATGCAAATGGTGCAAAATCTATTGTCTACTGTCTAGCTGTGTAGCCAACAGAAAAGCTAATTCTCTTGTGCTCAATTATATCTCTGGCAAGGCTGTCTATATCAGGTATATTTCGCATCTCATATATAAGGTGCGGAACATCGTGTGTTGAAATTATTTTAAAAAATTATTTCAAATAGTTCTATTCACGTCACCCAAATATTTTATACATGGTATTAAACGGGAGATTCTAAATTTTTCGAAAATGCATTTACCCAAAAATCGATTTTTTCATCGGAAAACTCATTCTGTATATCCTTAAACTGACATACAATATTTTTTAGCGCAACGCAGTCTGTCTTCCAATAATCCCTACAAGAGAATGGCCCTGACTAAATTAACCTATACGTTTCACAAATCACTTACCTCACAAAAATCTTCGTTACTCGAACTACTGCAATACAGCGAGCGCCAATACTGCTAGCTAAATAAAAGATTCAAACTACTGAAGGCACTAACTACTGATACGCAAAGTTAGCAAATGAAAGATTTTGATAGAGAACAAACAATGTATTTACCTTAAAAGTGTTCAAAAGTCATAATATATATAGCAGTTCATGACATCCATTCTTACAAATGTACTGTTTCTTATAGACATACGTCCAGAATATCCACTCTCAAAATTCCGCCATTTCTCTCCCCACATCCACCACTGCTGGCGGCTCACCTCCAACTGCGCAATGCTACGCGCTTTTAACAGCCAACTTCCCAACACTACAATGGCAGACAACAATGCAAGCTAGCCACAGACTGCACACAGCACAGCCAGTGATTTTCATACAGAGCACTACGTGGCGTTACCAATAAGAAAACCTAAACAGCCTACTTACAAAAGTTATTGCTTACCGGGATTGTTCAACCATACGAAGCTGTTCTCACCTGTCGCGTAGTGGAGGGCAAAGGGTAGAGCAATGCTCACAGTCGAAATAAATGAATCTGCGTAATATATTGTGTGTATATGCATATGTGCAAAATAAAAGGGACGTAAAGTGACATGTGTCTAAAAAACACACGTGTAAGAAGAAACATGTGTTATTATAAAGGTGGTATGACTGTTCGCAAACTTCAAGTGTTTTTGGCCTGTTGCATACTAGGGAGCCCTTGTACCGAAATACTGTACAAAATATTAAAACGTGCGACGAAAAGTCAGACATAGAACAAAGTGAAATGTAAATAGTAAAAACTGTGAAAATGAGCATTGCAATTCATTCTCGTAATGGTAATTTATAATAAATTGAAATAATCTTGGTACAAACACACTCTATAATATAACTGTATAGGATCTCTGCATTAATTATTCTTTAACTCGCTGACGAAAGAAACGAAAAAGACCAGCGTTATTACTCACTCTCTGTCATAGTCTCGAAGCTAACACCCGCTACGGCGTCCATTTCACATTGTAAGGGTAAATTTTTAAATAATACATGTTATGACTGCGCATTTCTTCTTTCGTGTTCCTAGTGACCTTCATGCACGAATAAAAATATCATTTGGAAGTATTTCAGCACGCTAGATAAACGACAAGAATGGTCGAACAGTCGCCCATTCTTGGCAAACATCTTGTATAGAAAGAATTCATTAGTATTTCATTGCGTTCCCTCATCAACGGACGCCTTTAAAAGATTTGCTCTTAATTATCAAGATAAGGAAAGTAAATATTTAAATTTATGATGTATTTAAAATAAAAACTAAGAACATTAGGTTCAGATCAGATATCGGCCGCTTCTCGGCAAGACGAAAAATATTACGTTAAGGAAAAAAAAGAGGAAATACTTTCTTCCATTACAAGGTTTAGTTTCCTTAATTTTCACAACAGCAAAGACATCATGTAGCAATATTTTAATATGCTGACACGAGACACAATCCCCGAAATTATGCACACGCTTTTTTTTTATTTTTGGTATAAGCGCTTCACGTAGACATCAGTTTAATAAATTCTAAAAGCGCCTTACACAATACTATATTAACGAGGCGGTGAGCTGCACGCTATTAAATAATCAAAGAATTATTTTATGAAAGTATAGATTTAGGTCCCACACATTGATCATGATCCTTTCTTGTGTCGGCTCCGCCAAATAAGTGCTTCACTCACGCTCTCGCCGTGTAAAGTACACTTAAGACGATGTCCGGACCTGGGTGGTAATGGCACAGCAGAGATAACGCCCGAAACGCCTTCATAAAATCTAAGAATATTCTTTCAAGCACAGACCTAGACCGAAACCTTAAGAGTCCGATTTGTAAGTTGCTACACCTGGTCCGTGCTTCTATATGGCTCTGAAGGATGCACACTAAATATGACAACAACGAAGTTAGAAGCCTTTGAAATGCAGATTTGTCGCAGAATGCTTAAAATTCGGTGGACTGCAGAGTACCCAACACCGAAGTACTGAAACGAATGAACAAGCAGCGAGAAATGTTGACAGTGCTTAAAAGAAGAAAAACTGCATACCTAAGGAATATAGTATGGAAGACCATATATATGCTTCTGCAGTTAAGAATAGAAGGAAAGACTGAAGGAAACAGAAGACAAGGGCGAAGAGGAGCATCCTGGTTGGACAATATAAAGCAGTGGACAGGACTAAGAAGTGTAGACCAGCTATTACATACTGCGGTTCACAGAAGAAATATGCAACTTGTGGTCACCAATATCCATTAATGGATAAGCAGCAGCAGAAGAATAAGAAGAAGAAAATAAAGGTCACAAGAAAATAAATCTTGAAAATTCGTTGACCGTGGTAGATCGCTCTTCATGGTGATCAGTCATACGGAGATTTCCACAAAAGTACACAATGCAGTTCGCTATGTGTGTGCCATGGTGCGATCTTGCTGAATACACACATCCCCACCATCATTTTGTTAAAGACTCAGCTATAAAATTTCCCAAATATGTCGATACAGGTCCACAGCGTCAATTTATTGTCTAAATGGTGGCTCCAGTTTAACCACAGTAGGCTGTCAGTTTTATTTCTCTACGGCACCAAGCATATAAATTACATTACTGGCCAGTTTTGGCCTTAGACCATTTACAAATGATGAAACTAATGACGAATGCAGATGGACTAAGGCAGAAACTGGCCAGTAATGTAACTTATGTGCGTAGTGCATTAGAATAATAAAACTGACATTCTAAAGTGATTAAAATGGTTCCATAATTGAGGTTTACCAAAATGTAAGAATATGCGATTGGAGACCTCTTCAATTCCTAGCACTCAACCCCAGAGTGTCTTGAGGCACATTTTATAGAAACTCTTCATCGGCATTTTTCCGAGTAACAGAACAGCACTGCTTTCTTTACACCACAACCAGCTTGTATAAGTGCAGACGGAGGTCCTCATCAAGAATTCGCCACAGGAAACAATTAGAACTTCGAAGGCGAGCTCTAATGTTTCACGTCAACGCCATGGTGACCGCAAAAATATCCGCATTGCTCCGGTGTTTTGTGATCTTGAAAGTTTTATCGTATTCAGTTCGTAATTTACTAGGACTGACATTAACCCACATATGACTAATGTCGAACACTGAAACACAATTGACTGATACTGGCTACAGAAGCACATCTAAGCTTGATTGTTTAAGAACAAATGGATAATGTCGAGTAAACAAACACAACAGACTAATATAAATGTACAAGCACTAAGGATTCATAATCAATACATGCCTGACTTTACTGAATGCTAAATCACAACAGAATTAGTTTTCTGTTACTGAATGTCTACAATTTACAGATACTCATGCACATATAGCGTTTATAACTGAACTAATGACAACCATACCGTATTTTCTATATGTCTAATTCATGCCACACTTTAAACATTCATAAAACTCTGTGAAGTCACCGAACAATTGATCGCAGCGTGCTTCATACCGCGCCGTAGAGCTGAAAGGAAGCTGTGCTGCCGGCCTCTGTGTCCGAGCAGTTGTAGGCGCTTCAGTCCGGAACCACGCGGCTGCTACGGTCGCAGGTTCGAATCCTGCCTCTGGCATGGATGTGTGTGATGTCCTTAGGTTAGTCAGGTTTAAGTAGTTCTAAGTATAGGGGACTAATGACCTCAGATGTTAGGTCCCATAGTGATTAGAGCCATTTGAACCATTTGAAGCTGTGCTGTTCTATGCCCTGTAGCCAGTATTCGTGCAATGGACTAACTTGGTCCTTCCATGTGGTTACCAAAACTTTCACATATTCTGGTTTAATTTACCTTCTACTATTTGGAAACATACGCTCAATATTCAGATATGAAGTTTGATACAGTAAGAGGAATGGACGCTGCGGACAACGTGGAACTTTATGAACGGCTACAAAACGATTACTTAATGTTGGCTAATAAAGCACAAGAAGAGGAGAATACAGGCAGGTTAATGACACGCAGTCAAATTTATCATTTGCTTACATTAGAATCACATTTCCACACCCTTCACCACAGAACTAAAAAGGCACGAACATGGGAAATCTCTAACCAAAACTCACAGAGTCTATTTGCGCAAAGCTTGTGTACTCAAATATCGAGGTAACAAGAGACACTGCACAATACATAACTTAATAATAAGGCAGTTCTTCAGAAACCGTAGAATTCCACACATACATGCCCCGTAGGCATTGATTTTCCACCATTAAAGTATAAACATCTCAGAGCTGGTTCACATAAATTTAACTACCGATATCATGTGAGAGAGCATTCTTATCCCGTAAGGCCGCATAGATTCCGGCTTCATGAATCACTCACTGCCAGATAAAACGGAGTACTTGGGTCTCAGTAGCCCTTTAGTGTCTCGCAAAATCTCGAATTTACCACGAACGTCCTCTCCAGAGAGTTACCAGAGCACGACGCATTTCAACGTAACAAGTTCCCAAACAGCTACGAAATATGCTACCGAGAAGCGAACACGAAGCTCCTTTTGAACTTATAAAGGAACATGGCAATAAAACCCAAATTAACATTTTTCCATGGTAATTTAAGAACTATAGTAGGTACGAAAACACATAAAATATTCCAGGGCAAAATATTTATGAAATAAACGAGAAAGGGGATAATAAAAGTGGCCTCCCAAAAAACCTATCAATTTCGTGATTTAAATTATATGATGGATCTGAATAGTCAAACTAAGAGGATATACAGGGTGATTCACCTAACATTACCGCTGGATATATTTCGTAAACCACATCAAATACTGACGAATCGATTCCACAGACCGAACGTGAGGAGAGGGGCTAGTGTAATTGGTTAATACAAACCATAAAAAACTGCACGGAAGTACGTTTTTTAACACAAACCTACGTTTTTTTAAATGGAACCCCGTTAGTTTTGTTAGCACATCTGAACATATAAACAAATACGTAATCAGTGCCGTTTGTTGCACTGTAAAATGTTAATTACATCCGGAGATATTGTAACCTAAAGTTGACGCTTGAGTACCACTCCTCCGCTGTTCGATCGTGTGTATCGGAGAGCACCTAATTACGTAGGGATCCAAAGGGAACGGTGATGGACCTTGGGTACAGAAAAGACTGGAACAGCACATTACGTCCACATACTAACACCTTTTTATTGGTCTTTTTCACCGACGCTCATGTACATTACCATGAGGGGTGAGGTACACGTACACACGTGGGTTTCGTTTTCAATTACGGAGTGGAATACAGTGTGTATACAATGGCAAAAGCGAAATGGCTCTGAGCACTATGGGACTTAACAGCTGAGGTCATCAGTCCTCTAGAACCGAGAACTACTTAAACCTAACTAACCTAAGGACGTCACACACATCCATGCCCGAGGCAGGATTCGAACCTGCGACCGTAGCGGTCGCTCGGTTCCAGACTGTAGCGCCTAGAACCGCTTGGCCACACCGGCCGGCGGCAAAGGCGAGATAAAGTTATCCTCGCTCTCTTGCGAAAGCGTCAAATCAGCCCATATACTCGAACCGCCGGCAGCGTCCCTGATACTAGGATCGTCACCACCAGGGAGTACCGGGAGCCCTTTGTTCACCTGCTTCCCGCAAGGCCTGCTTAAGCAATAGTCATACATTGCCCTTCCTCCGACAGTCATTTGTCTTATAGGTAACTTGACATGTTTGTGCAACACCGAAATTAGAGTAAACGCGAGTAATGAACTGTTTACGATTCTTGAAAAGCTCTGGCTCAGCTAAGATACATTAATTAGTAGCGACTTAAGGCAACACTAAAATATTACATAAAAATCTAATTTTCCACTATAACTAAGTCAGACTCACGTAGCAGAACGTTTCAATCTTACAGACCGGAGTTCCTCCACATCTCTTTGTTGCACATTTGTAGGTTCCCTGAATGTGTTCACACAAGAAGCAATTGTTGAATAAGACTTCAGGCGGGAATATTGAAGAGTTCGCTTAACTTATGCTTCTCGGAGGCAGTCGAGCAGCCATTAGGAAAGTACACCCCTACGACGAATCCACGTTGCTCCTTAGTGCAATTAATTAGCGCTACTGGCAATGAGACTCATTGTTAACAAACTCCGGGAATCACCACTTCGAATGACAGTACTCCCTACGTCAGCACACTTTCCTTATGGCGTCCCTATGAAATCAGGAAGTTCCGTTTCAGCCTGTATTTTCATCCCTTTTCTGTAATAACCTCTGCAAGTAAACAAAGTACGTATGTTTAAAAATCAAATGGTTCAAATGCCTCTGAGCACTATGGGACTTAACTTCTGAGGTCATCAGTCCCCTAGAACTTAGAACTACGTAAACCTAACCAACCTAAGAACATGACACACATCCATGCCCGAGGCAGGATTCGAACCTGCGACCGTAGCGGTCGCGTGGTTCCAGACGGTAGCGCCTAGAACCGCTCGGCCACCAGGGCATGCCTATGTTTAATCATATACGACTGACTTATTGGGCAGGGTTTATGATCAAAAAACGTAATGCAATATCGGTAAATCTGTGAGTTCAGAAAAGTTACAAATCATTATTTGTCTGTAATAAAACCTTTTTTGCAGACCTATTTTTGGCAGTATGTTGTCTCGGCAAAATTTTTAATTTTCATTATTAAACTATACGCATCTCGGAAGCCAAGACCACTACACTTGTTGTCTTCTGTCTTCCACGTTTGCGAGTAGAGTGACGTGAGTGGTTCGCTGCGCTGTTATATTGACTCAGTGATTACGAAATTTATTCCTTAACGTCCTCCAACTGAGATAATATTTCTCACAGTTGCACTGAGAAAAAGTAAGTTCGTTATGGTTGCGTTGCGACTAGTATGTTATTAAATTAATTCATATGAAATGATTGAGCAGCGTGTCTGCTAGTCAATGACGGTATTTCAGTATCATAATGCTTTCGATAATACAGGGTGATTCAAAAAGAATACCACAACTTTAAAAATGTGTATTTAATGAAAGAAACATAATATAACCTTCTGTTATACATCATTACAAAGAGTATTTAATAAGGTTTTTTTTCACTCAAAAACAAGTTCAGAGATGTTCAATATGGCCCCCTCCAGACACTCGAGCAATATCAACCCGATACTCCAACTCGTTCCACACTCTCTGTAGCATATCAGGCGTAACAGTTTGGATAGCTGCTGTTATTTCTCATTTCAAATCATCAATGGTGGCTGGGAGAGGTGGCCGAAACACCATATCTTTAACATACCCCCATAAGAAAAAATCGCAGGGGGTAAGATCAGGGCTTCTTGGAGGCCAGTGATGAAGTGCTCTGTCACGGGCTGCCTGGCAGCCGATCCATCGCCTCGGGTAGTTGACGTTCAGGTTTCATAACTAACCTTTTCGTAGGACTCTCCATACAGTTGATTGTGGAATTTGCAGCTCTCTGCTAGCTCTGCGAGTCGATTTTCCTGGGCTGCGAACAAATGCTTGCTGGATGCGTGCTACATTTTCATCACTCGTTCTCGGCCGTCCAGAACTTTTCCCTTTGCACAAACACCCATTCTCTGTAAACTATTTATACCAACGTTTAATACACCACCTATCAGGAGGTTTAACACCATACTTCGTTCGAAATGCACGCTGAACAACTGTCGTCGATTCACTTCCTGCCGTACTCAATAACACAAAAAGCTTTCTGTTGAGCGGTCGCCATCTTAGCATCAACTGACGCTGACGCCTAGTCAACAGCGCCTCAAGCGAACAAATGTCCAACTAAATGACACTTTATAGCTCCCTTAATTCGCCGACAGATAGTGCTTAGCTCTGCCTTTTGTCGTTGCAGAGTTTTAAATTCCTAAAGTTGTGGTATTCTTTTTGAATCACCCTGTATTAAATATTGAACGCTAATGAAAAATGAGATGAGAATTTTAAAATTTGCTTTATTCTTCTCGTTGTAAAATTGATGCAGCGAAATACTGAACCAAGTCGTCAGTCACACGCGATGCTAAAATTATTCCAGAACACAGTCATCCATCTGTCACATGCACCACTTTGTCGGATTACATTTTGTCTGATAGCCAAATTTCAAAATTCAAAGTTATATCGCTACATCGGAGAACCATATAGCCCGAACTCGTTTGCTTTGTTGCCGAAATACGCCACATGAAGCGGTGGAATATCATTGACCCGCACACGCATTTCTTTGGCAGCTACAGGACGGCAAATGCGAGCGACAAGGGGATAAATGCGGTTCTTGCATGTGGAACGTTTTAATTGGGACTTCGTAATAATTACCAGAATCTCCACGACACGAAGCACATTAAAAAGCAGCGCACCATCCCAAATGATACATCCACCACAGTCAGTTCATGGTGAATAATTATGTACCACAAATTACAATACCAACACGTGAAACTTTCAGCCCATTTAGCAGTTACATAGATGTTACTGTTCGTTGGTGTTTGCAGTGGAGGTATCTAGTAACAACGCGTACTAGAAGCGCACTGTGTTGTATTTAATTCTGGTTTCTCATTGTTATTGCTGCTCCATGTAAATTATTGTTTGTTAGAAATAAAGTTCATTTTCATTGATATAAATGTTACCCTGTTTTTTTTTGGGGGGGGGGGGGGGGGAACACGAATATACACTAACAAAAGTTGGTCAATTGGTCGTTGATTGACAATTTTAAACAAAACATAAATTTCTTCTCTGAGTCATTATCTACCTTTCGACTTTGTCACTTGTGTCTCTGCTCTACCTTAGTGCCAAAGCTAGATAATAACAACAGCATCTTCTTGACCTAAATCGTAATATAATTGCTGCAGGGGATATACAGGGTTATTACAAATGATTGAAGCGATTTCAGAGCTCTACAATAACTTTATTATTTGAGATATTTTCACAATGCTTTGCACACACATACAAAAACTCAAAAAGTTTTTTTAGGCATTCACAAATGTTCGATATGTGCCCCTTTAGTGATTCGGCAGACATCAAGCCGATAATCAAGTTCCTCCCACACTCGGCGCAGCATGTGCCCATCAATGAGTTCGAAAGCATCGTTGATGCGAGCTCGCAGTTCTGGCACGTTTCTTGGTAGAGGATGTTTAAACACTGAATCTTTCACATAAACCCACAGAAAGAAATCGCATGGGGTTAAGTCGGGAGAGCGTGGAGGCCATGACATGAATTGCTGATCGTGATCTCCACCACGACCGATCCATCGGTTTTCCAATCTCCTGTTTAAGAAATGCCGAACATCATGATGGAAGTGCGGTGGAGCACCATCCTGTTGAAAGATGAAGTCGGCGCTGTCGGTCTCCAGTTGTGGCATGAGCCAGTTTTACAGCATGTCCAGATACACGTGTTCAACCGTTTCTTCGCTCACTGCAGGCCGACCCGTTGATTTCCCCTTACAGAGGCATCCAGAAGCTTTAAACTGCGCATACAATCGCCGAATGGAGTTAGCAGTTGGTGGAATTTTTGTTGAACTTCGTCCTGAAGTGTTGTTGCACTGTTATGACTGACTGATGTGAGTGCAATTCAAGCACGACATACGCTTTCTCGGCTCCTGTCGCCATTTTGTCTCACTGCGCTCTCGAGCGCTCTGGTGGCAGAAACCTGAAGTGCGGCTTCAGCCGAACAAAACTTTATGAGTTTTTCTACGTATCTGTAGTGTGTCGTGACCATATGTCAATGAATGGAGCTACAGTGAATTTATGTAATCGCTTCAATCATTTGTAATAGCCCTGTACATAACGTTTTACTGGACGGAAATACACTCGCGAATACAATGCTGGATTTTTGGTTGGCACTGCAATGAGGCCGAGTGGATATTATATCATACAGTATACTGATAACACTATTTCATTTTTACAATCAGTTTCACAGGAATGCCATCAGTATCTGCGACTGTCTCCGAGCGTTAACGTATCACCTGATACAAAACATAAATCTCTTCAATTGAAGTTGAGCTGACACGACTTCAATTATATTTCTGGCTAAGACATTGCTCACTCTGCCGGTGTTCTAGAAGACGATGCTGTCGTCTTATTCGTTGATCGAGCACTGGGCAGAGCGGTGCTGTGTAGACGACTGGATACGGCGGTATAGTGACACCCCGGTGGGCGTGGCTACTCCGGTGTTGCTCATTCGTCAGTGCGGCATCCAATGACTATTTCTTCTTGCGATTACGATACGAAGTACCAACCTTGCTTCGGAGCTCGTTCTTCGCACGACGCCACACATGAAAATTACCTGCCTGCAAAGCCGATGTCGCTAATACAGCGATGTGTGATGGCGCTCGAATCGGAGATAAGCCGTTTCGGATCCTGGTTCTGGAAGACATTTTCACCACCAGCTTTTGGTTGGCAAGCGAAGGAGAGGTGGTGGCGTAAGATTCCCGATCACCAGAATTTGTGCTAGTATCCTGGTGATCCGGTTTTTCGAGTTGTGACGATATGGTCTCCTATCCCTCTCTTTCCTTATCATCACACAACACTAACAAAAAATGGTTTAAATGGCTCTGAGCACTATGGGACTTAACATCTGAGGTCATCAGTCCCGTACAATTAGAACTACTGAAACCTAAATAACCTAATGACATCAGACTCTTCCATGCCCGATGCAGGATTCGAACCTGCGACCGCGGCAGTCACGCGGTTCCGGACTGAAGAGCCTAGAACCGCTCGGCCACCACAGCCGGCACACAACACTAACACGTTGCCTCACTACACACGCCGATTACTGTCACGTACACTCTACAGGTACACTTTACACATAAGTGTCAAACTGACCTAAGGAAAGGGGCCATTGTGAGCTAAGGAAACAAAAACATTTAGAATTAGTCGGCTGAACTTACTTTTAGAGTCTTACATCCAACCACGTCATACGATAAAATCAGTCAATATATCGACTTAAAACCTCCTAGAACGAGGAACGGTCTGACAGATTGAAGGATAGTGGTGTTCTTTGTAAGAAGTAAGTGCCTCTTCTTACACTTCATTACACCGGTCGGAAAACCAAGACATGCACTACTTGTAGTAAGTTCATGAGAGTGTGCAGAAGGCAAAGTAGCGGAAAGCAAGCCAAGACCATTTTCCAGTCGTGTTAGCGCGCCAAGCGCAGGCACAGCGAATTAAGGAGTTACGGACGATAAAACGATTTGACCTCTATTCACTTAAGACCAAGTATGATAGGACAGTATTGTGTCTTACAAGCCAAAACATAAGAGTAACATATTTTGACGCCAGCAGAGTCAACACTCTGAGAGAGGGAGAATGAGAGAGAGAGAGAAAGGGAGAGAGAGAGAAAGAGAGAGCTTGCAAAACTTGGACAGCACGCTGGATCCAATGTCATCAAGACATAATTTAAGAGAAAAATGATGCACGAGCGTTAAAAAAGCGATTGCAGCTGGACGTTCCCGACACTTAACGAGCTGACTTCATCCACCTCAAAATTACTTTTTCAAGTGTTCGTGCAACATGACGCAGTTGATGACAACGAAGTGTGACGGCGGCAGGAAATAAGGATGATTACTACTGCAAGAACTCTACACAGCCAGCGCGGACAGCGCCAAAATACCTGAAGCGAAATATGCCTTTTACGGGCCGTCTTGGACACCGATCTGTGGAGCTCGTAGAGGGCTGCCGAGGGATAATTCCCGGGATTGTGTTCTCTAACACTAAGGAGATTAAGAACGTGGCTGCACGTGGAGGTAGTTCAGGGCGCACTGGAGTGCTGCGAGGGGAGAAGGTGTGGATGGAGATTTCAGACTCTGTTTTTATTATTATTATTATTTATTTTATGGCCTTCATTGGACCACTGTAGTCAAAAATACAAAGTTCTAAACAAGTTGTTACAAATGGATACAATTTGGTTCGACAATAACTTAATATATTTAGGTAATATAATTATTAGAGGCTATTCTTATATGAAAGGTGTTTTGCTCTTCTGTCTGCCCAATATTTCTTCATTCTTTCAGATATTTTCTTTTTTTCTTCATCTGAGACAACTCTTCCTGTACTCCTTTTATTGATTTTCATTTGTAGTCTGGTTTGCGGGTCTTGCAGTATTCTGGTTTTCTCTGTCTTGTTTTTTAGGTCATCTACTGTAATTTGAAGTTCTTTTATATCTTCCTTAATTTCTGTGATCCATATAATGTCGCTCTTGCTATTCCACAATTTTTGTATTATTTTTTTACTAATTCTGTTTTCTGGAGTTCTCATCTGATGTCCAAAGAATGAGATGCGTTTCTTCCTGATTGTGCTCATGACTGGTTCTATTTTCTTATATACTGTTTCATTTCATGCTATTCTCCAATGTCCATTTATTTTATACTGTTTATTTATACATGTCCTAATTATTCTTCTTTCTATTTTTAGTATTCTGTCAATTTCTGCTGTATTAGTTGTTTTGAAGATAGTTTCAGCTGCATACGTTACTTCTGGTTGTGTAACTGTTTTATAGTGTTTTAATTTTGCATCTATAGATAGGCTTTTTTTGTTGTATGTAGTTTTGGTAATGCAATTTGCATAGTTCAGTTTTTTTATTCTATTTTGCCATGATGGCTTCTCATTTAGATTGTATGTTATTATTTCGCCTAAATACTTAAATTTATCAAAAATTTTGATTTCCTGTTCTCCTATTGTAATTTTTTTTGCAAGTGGTGGATCAGTTAGCATAATCTCCGTTTTTTCAAATGATATTCTAAGGCCTACTTTCTCTGCTATTTCTTGTAGTGATTTCACTTCTTGCTTGGCTTCTTGAACGGTGTTGGCTAGGAGCGCAAGATCATCAGCAAATCCCAGACTCTGTACGAGATTTACACGTAACAAACAATTGCAATAGAACATAGGCAATTTAAATATATCAATACAGATTTAGCTTGTGTCGTATCTGTTAGTGGGAGGACAAATGACACACTAACATCAACTGTCGGAAAAAAATTAGTGCACTTGGAAAGAGGAAGTCGATTTCGATCCGCTGATGCCATATGACACTTAGGGGATAAAAGATATACTGATAATTGTTTCAACGTCGTCAGCAAACAGATAGCGTAGTGGTATAGATACACCATCTGTGTCCACCCTTTAATAGAGAATGCTCCCAGCCGGAAGGCTCAGTGTGGTGCAAAGGTGCGGAGCCACGGAAATGCACTCATGTTTCCCGCAACCAACTGAAAGAGCTTTGAAAGGGGTCAATTTGTTGCCTTCCGAGTGGCGGGATGGTCCTTTCGGAGAACTGCCACACAATTTGGACGTGCTGCGTCAACTGTGCAACGACGTTGGTATCAGAGGTCACGTGAGCATTCTCACACGCACAGGCTCGTTTCTGGACGTTCCACACCGCGCAGACGCCCGCCTTGATCGCCTTATTATAAGGTCAGCAGTGGCAGATCATACAGCTAACCATAGCACAGGTAAGTGAGCGTGTGAGCCCAGGCGTACCAACACGAATTGTGGTAAACAAGATATTAGCAGTAAGAATACGGTGCGCATACCTCTAGCCCATCTTTCACTCACGCCACAGCGCCGGCGTGCACAACTCGACTGGTGCCATAGAGGATCATTTGGAACAAGAAATGGCGCGCCTTGGTCGTCAGCGACGAAAGCAGATTCTGCCTGGAAGCTAGTGATGGTCGTCTGTGCGTACAACACAGACACGGTGAGTGCTGTCTCGTAGCGAGCATTCGTCCAAGACACACTGGCCCTTTCCCAGGCATTACAGTCTGGGGTGCGATAAGATACAACCCTCGTTCACCTTTGGTGTTTCTGGATGGGACGCTAACGAGCGCTCGGTAAATGCATAACGTTGTTAGACCCGTTCTTTTGCCGTTCGTGCAACAGAGAGTTGATGTGTTCTTCCAACAGGATAATGCTCGCCCACCCACTGCCCGTGAAACTCAACGTACTCTGAAAGACGTGCAACGATTTCCTTGGTCAGCAAGGTCTCCGGACTTCACTCGAGCAGCTATGGGATCTACATCTACATCTATATTTATACTCCGCAAGCCACCCAACGGTGTGTGGCGGAGGGCACTTTACGTGCCACTGTCATTACCTCCCTTTCCTGTTCCAGTCGCGTATGGTTCGCGGGAAGAACGACTGTCTGAAAGCCTCCGTGCGCGCTCTAATCTCTCTAATTTTACATTCGTGATCTCCTCGGGAGGTATAAGTAGGGGGAAGCAATATATTCGATACCTCATCCAGAAACGCACCCTCTCGAAACCTGGCGAGCAAGCTACACCGCGATGCAGAGCGCCTCTCTTGCAGAGTCTGCCACTTGAGTTTGTTAAACATCTCCGTAACGCTATCATGGTTACCAAATAACCCTGTGACGAAACGCGCCGCTCTTCTTTGGATCTTCTCTATCTCCTCCGTCAACCCGATCTGGTGCGGATCCCACACTGATGAGTAATACTCAAGTATAGGTCGAACGAGTGTTTTGTAAGCCACCTCCTTTGTTGATGGACTACATTTTCTAAGGACTCTCCCAATGAATCTCAACCTGGTACCCGCCTTACCAACAATTAATTTTATATGATCATTCCACTTCAAATCGTTCCGCACTCATACTCCCAGATATTTTACAGAAGTAACTGCTACCAGTGTTTGTTCCGCTATCATATAATCATAAAATAAAGGATCCTTCTTTCTATGTATTTGCAATACATTACATTTGTCTATGTTAAGGGTCAGTTGCCACTCCCTGCACCAAGTGCCTATCCGCTCCAGATCTTCCTGCATTTCGCTACAATTTTCTAATGCTGCAACTTCTCTGTATACTACAGCATCATCCGCGAAAAGCCGCATGGAACTTCCGACACTATCTACTAGGTCATTTATATATATTGTGAAAAGCAATGGTCCCATAACACTCCCCTGTGGCACGCCAGAGGTTACTTTAACGTCTGTAGACGTCTCTCCGTTGATAACAACATGCTGTGTTCTGTTTGCTAAAAACTCTTCAATCCAGCCACACAGCTGGTCTGATATTCCGTAGGCTCTTACTTTGTTTATCAGGCGACAGTGCGGAACTGTATCGAACGCCTTCCGGAAGTCAAGAAAAATAGCATCTACCTGGGAGCCTGTATCTAATATTTTCTGGGTCTCATGAACAAATAGAGCGAGTTGGGTCTCACACGATCGCTGTTTCCGGAATCCATGTTGATTCCTACATAGTAGATTCTGAGTTTCCAAAAACGACATGATACTCGAGCAAAAAACATGTTCTAAAATTCTACAACAGATCGACGTCAGAGATATAGGTCTATAGTTTTGCGCATCTGCTCGACGACCCTTCTTGAAGACTGGGACTACCTGTGCTCTTTTCCAATCATTTGGAACCTTCCGTTCCTCTAGAGACTTGCGGTACACGGCTGTTAGAAGGGGGGCAAGTTCTTTCGCGTACTCTGTGTAGAATCGAATTGGTATCCCGTCAGGTCCAGTGGACTTTCCTCTGTTGAGTGATTCCAGTTGCTTTTCTATTCCTTGGACACTTATTTCGATGTCAGCCATTATTTCGTTTGTGCGAGGATTTAGAGAAGGAACTGCAGTGCGGTCTTCCTCTGTGAAACAGCTTTGGAAAAAGGTGTTTAGTATTTCAGCTTTACGCTTGTCATCCTCTGTTTCAATGCCATCATCATCCCGGAGTGTCTGGACATGCTGTTTCGAGCCACTTACTGATTTAACGTAAGACCAGAACTTCCTAGGATTTTCTGTCAAGTCGGTACCTAGTATGAGGGACGAGAACAGACTCGTGTAGCTCGTCTACCAGCAGTCTTACAGAACTATGTGAACAGGTCAAGTGGGCGTGGCATAAAGTATCCCAGGATAGCACTCGCCATCTGCACGATCGATTGGATGCCAGAGTCAGACCCTGCGTTGCCACCCGTGGAGGCTACCCCAAGTACTAATACGGGTGTGTTGGCATGGAGTGGCACCTGGAACCACAGAACCGCTCGTGCTATTCATCCGTAAATGCAATCATTTCTAGTACCGATATGCACTGTTGCAACAATACATATTGAATGAGCTGGAAACCTCTAAGAGGGTGTACTAATTTCTTTCTGGCAGTGTATTATAATAAGACTCGTAGTTTTAGCTTACCGACACATATAGGAACATAGCTCGATAGAATCTTCATCTTATGCAGCAGACTACGTGAACATCCAGTTAAAAATCGAAGTAAAACTGGAGGTGTCTAAAGAAAGCCTTGAGAAGTTACGAATCTTAGTACTTACTGAGCTGCCACATGAAAGGGTCCGAGAAATTGATAACAAATAATATAGAATTTCTTGGAAAGGTAGCTGCATAATAAGGATCTGCGAAAGATTATGATTGCTTCTATAGTTCTTAACAAATACGTGCGCCTTCCGTTAAGTCGCATCTGCTGGTTAGAATACTTGTATCATTACATGACTAGTGGCACAACGAATGTGGGCCAATTGAATGCATCTACGAATTCGACAACGGATAAGAAAGTCTAAACAAGCATGTCAGATAAGATTATTCAGCAACGGAAATGGCACTATTCTTTATTATATTTTACCTCTGCCGCTTTTCTCATTGCTTTCGTTGACTCTGTTTTGATAGTGCATACAAATTTGTCCTTTGGGCATGGTTACATGTGGTAATGATATGCATGCTACCAAAACTAGTCGACAAGTCGGTGAAGTTTATCATAAATGGTGGCTCTTTATTCAAACGAGCACCTCTGTCTGTTAGTAGCGACATTTCGAAGTATATTTATCAAAGAAAAGCAGGAGCACAAGTTCTTAATCGATTACTGAACATGGAGCACCTTGACATATTAAACTGGGGCTGTATGGATACATAGACCATCGGGATTGAATTTAGATGCAGATCAGAAAGGTCACAGATGTCATATGGGGGTGTGAAATCACGTGTTTCTCCCAAATTCGTACAATAAAAAAATGAGCGACGAATTATTCAGTCGTCAACTACAGATATGGTAAGCAGAGAGTGAACGAATGGGGCAGTGGGTATCGTCAAACCAATATCATCCAGATACTACTTTAGCTAAAATCAGTAAAATGGTTAGTAGAAAATTGTTCTGCTGATCTATGGACATTTGTTAGAGACAGAATTTCAGACACTAAGATATGCGTAACATAGTAGTTGAACAGCTGTGTCTTCATAAGCGCGTTGGGGTAGTAGCTGAGAGACATCATGACAAGAGGCACAAAAGATCACTCACTGAAGAGGCATTGAACTTCATACAAAGTTCTTCGCACAATGCGGCTTAATGACAGTCCAATTTAGCAAATGTTGAGATTACAAAGTCTGTGAAATCGACTGTGGGCTTGCGGCGTTGTTGTTCAAGTTCAAACAATGCTGTTAACTTTCAAACGAGTCTTGTGCACTAAACTAACTGAGCTAGTCAACGTATATGACTGCGAAGCATTTACCTAACATACATGAGGCTGAATTATAATGGGTTAAACAATTCTGCAACCAAACTATTACACTGAATGAAATGCATCGTCTTTGAAACAAGACACCTCTCACGAGCACGTATACTCGCCCCAGCTCCCAAGTATGAGGAACATGATGCCTGTCACAAAACAGCTTATCATTTAGAAGAGGTTGAGGGGGAGAATTGCCTGTAATGTCCGGCCGGCTTGTTTATCTTTGACACTGCTCTCAGCCATCTTTGAATTCCAGATACAGACATACAGTATACTCTCACTCATGACCGCATGTAAAATTCGTAGGAACTAGTAAAGCAGTGTATGAAACATAGCTGAACCTATCGGTTCGCCCTTTCTCCAGAGGCTTTTGGTAAATTACGTGCATCACGAAAATCAGCACTAAAAGTACTCAAGATATCAATGAAACGACTCTGATTAAATCGTCTCATTACGCCGTCTCTTAGGAGAAAAAAATGAACCGTTACTGTCCTTCCATTGGAGAGCTGCCCGGAATATTTTTCGTAACTGATAATAACGAGAAATTCTGATTTTTAAATAAAATAAAAGAATAAAGTTGAAAGGTTCGCAGGTAAATTACGGACAAAATCAGATATTTCAGTTATAATATAGAGTAATAATGAGGTGCGTTCAAATTATAACACGTCCGATTTTTTTCTTAGAAGCTAAACACACAAAAAACTTGGTTCACTTCTGGACGTAATTTCCCTGCATCTGTACACATTTTTCACAATATTGTCGGCATGAGTCCACGGCTACTGCTAACGCTTCTCTAGTGGTCTAGTTTGACTACTGGAAAATCCCTGTTGCAGTAGCGGGATGGGCGGTTGATGTGCGACCACAGACAGAGTCTTTCATCACTGGATACAGCCAGCAGTCACTAGGATCCAGGCTAGGTGAGTAAGGAGCATGAGAAGTCAATTCAAAGCTCTGTTGACACGAAGAAACAGCATTGCCCCATTCGTACGGTTCGTTGGTGCATTGTTTTGCTGAAAGAACACACACGCAAACTTACTTGGCCCATTCCTGAGTTTGTTCTTAGAGAGGATCTTGATAGGATGTACTTCTAACCGTAGTGCTCTTTGGAACGCATTGACGAAGGATTACGCCATTTCTATCCTACAATATAGCAGGCACGTTTTTTTCAGCACTGGCACTTACCTGAATTTTTTTTTGTGGCAATGCTTCTTTGTGCTTAACACGGAGCTGACTAGCACTTCGATTCAAGTTTTAAAAACGCACATCCATTAACACAATCGATGAAACGAATGTATCATTCATTGTATTATCAACCGTCAACATTTCCCAGCAACATGCCACGCATGCAACCTTATGCTCATCCATCAGCATTCTTGTCACCCATATGGAGGACATTTTTCGAATTTTCAGGTCTTTATGTAGGATTGTATGCACAGATCCCACGGAAATGCTGACTTTGGAGGTTATGTGTTCCACACTTACTCAGCAATCCTCCAAAACTTTCTCCACCCTCTTGACCACGTCATCAGATCATCTGGTGTGAAAGGATTGTTTTAGTTTGTTATCATAGGGCCTTGTATCTTCTTTGACCAGTCGCAACCACAACCGCCTATTACACACATCCATGACACTGTCACCAAAAGTCTCATTCAACTGACGATCTTTTTCAGCCGGGTACACCACGTAAACGTCGAAAACAAGAGATTACACTTTGTTTCTGCAATGAAAAGTAACTAATTTAATTATTGGAAGAGTCCTCGCTCTCGCCACTGCCGCTAGAGTTCCATGTTGATGTATAGTGCTGAAATCTGTGTCACGCTTTCACAACTATTGTATGTTTATTTTAAAACGAACCGAATGCATCTAACTACCTTTTATTTTGCTCATTTGAGCAACTTTTTATATTACTCTTTATGTCGCTGCGGATCCCTTTTGACTGTGGTCCATTTTGTTGGAGTGTCCACTTTCAGCTGTGCTCAGGCAGACGTTCGCCCTGCCTGACACGCTCCCTGCCCTTTTGACAAGTGACACTGCCATGGCAGACTTAGTTTTGCGTTTTATTCGGGAAGAGGGCTTTTATCACTTAATCTAAGTGTTTGTCCTTTTTGTATTGATTCTGGCTTTTGGCCTACGATTTTAGTCTGAGTTTTTAAGGTGTTTCTCGGTGGTTGGCTTTTCATTTTTTGTCTCTATGGTCGGCCAACCACTGTCACACTCTGTGTGGTTTTAATTCGTTTTGTCTGATCTCTGTCTGCGTCTTTCGTGTCCTGTGTGGTCTGTCGTCTTTTCTGTTGTTCGTTTTTTATTCTGTGTGGGTGTTTTTAGATTTTGGAAAAAGAGACCGATGACTGTCGCAGTCTGGTCCCTTTAATCCCACCAAACCAACCAACCAACCTATATTACTCTTACGAAATACACAATGGGCATTACTATGTAATTGGTTTTCATGTAAAAACCCACTCTTACAACTTAAGGCACAGGTAAATAAAACTGAATAAAAATACAAATGAACATAGAAAATTCATATGTACTAATTCGATACATACATACATCAATCCTTGTTCCATAGATCATGAATACGCCATTTCGTAATGATGTGAAACGTGTCACTTTAACATAAGATTTCATTACAAAAAATAATTAATTAATTAATTAATTTCTTATTTTATTTTTATTTTTATTTTTATTTTTTATTTTTTTGCAGTTACTTCTTCATATCTAAGAATTCATCTATTCAGTAGAAGGAGTTGGCATTCAGAAATTCGTTTCATTTCCTTTTAAATGTAGGTGGGCTATCTATCAGACTTTTAATACTATTTGGCAAATGACCAAAGATTTTTGTGGCAGCATAATTCACCCCTTTCTGTGCCAAAGTAAGATTTAATCCAGAATAGTGAATATCATCCTTCCTTTTAGTTTTGTAGCTATGCACTTCGCTATTAGTTTTGAATTGGGATGGGTTATTAATGACAAATTTCATAAGTGAATATATGTATTGCAAAGGTACTGTGAATATCCCAAGCACTTTAAATAAATGTGTACAAGGTGATCTTGGATGGACTCCAGCTGTTATTCTGATTACATGCTTTCGTGCAATGAATACTTTCTCTCTTAATGACGAATTACCCCAAAATATGATGCCATTTGAAGTTAGTGAATGAAAATAGGCGTAGTAGGCTGTTTTACTGGTATGTTCATAAAAAACTGCAATAACATTAATAGAATAAGTAGCAGAACCTAACCATTTCAGCAGATCATCGATGTGTTTCTTCCAATTCAATTTCTCATCAATGCACACACCCTGAAATTTTGAGTATTCTATCTTAGCTACAGACTTCCGTTCATAGTATATATTTATCAAATGTGTTATGCCATTTACTGCACAGAATTGTATAAACTGTGGTTTCTCAAAATTTAGTGAGAGTCCATTTGCAGAGAACCACTTAATAATTTTCTGAAAGACATTATTGGCAATTTCCTCTGCTGAGTCTTGCTTCTTGGGTGTGATTGCTATACTTGTATCATCAGCAAACAGAACTGACTTTGCATCTTCATGAATATAGAGTGGAAAGTCGTTAATATATATTAAGAACTACAAGGGACCCAAGACTGAACCATGTGGGACACCGTTCTTGGTACTTCCACAATTAAAGGACTCTGCTGGTTTTTGTAGACTATCTGTACTGTTAATTTCAACCTTCTGCATTTTTCCAGTTAAGTATGAATTAAACCATTTGTGCACTGTCCCACTCATACCACAATACTTAAGCTAATTGAGAAGAATTTCATGATTCACACAATCAAAAGTCTTAGAGAGATCACAAAATGTTCGGTTCTTCATTGCATTTAATAGTTGATCAGTGAAAGCATATATAGCATTTTCTGTTGGAAATGCCTTTCTGAAAACCAAATTGCCATTTTGTTGGTACTTCATTTTTATAAATATGTGATGCTACTCTTGAATACATTACTTTTTTAAGAATTTTGGATAAAGCTGTCAGAAGTGAGATTGGGTGGTAGTTGTTAGCATCAGATCCATCCCCTTCTTTATGCAATGATTTAACAATAGCATATTCCAGTCTATCTGGAAAAACTCCCTGTTTCAGTGAGCTACTACATATGTGACTGAGAATCCTACCTATTTGTTGGGAACAAGCTTTTAGTACTTTGTTGGAAACGCCATCGATTCCATGTGAGCTTTTACTTTTGAGTGAATTTATTATTTTCCTTATTTCAGTAGAAGGGGTGGGTTGAATATCAGTTTTTCAAATTCTGTAGGTACTACCTCTTCCATATATTGCCTTGCATTTTTTAATAAATAGCTGGAAGCTATTTTCTCTACAACACTTAAAAATGATTATTAAAATGTTTTGTACTTTTGACTTCTTGTTAACAAACTTTTCATTGTGTTTGATAGAAATACAGTTTTCCTGTGCTCTCGGTTTCCCTTTTCACAATATTCCCAATTGTTTTAATTTTATCATCAGATGTAATAATGTCAGACATAATGCACATACTTCTGGACTTTTTTAATAACTTCTCGTAATACAGTGCAGTAGCTTTTGTAATGTTTCATTGTTTGGGGATCATTAATCCTCCTAGCTGTAAGATGCATTTCCCTTTTGCGTTTACAATATATTTTTATCTCTTTAGTAATCTGTGGCTTTTTACATGGTTTCTTACAATAATATTTCACTGATTTTTAGGGAAACGTTTTCAAATATACTCACAAAGGTATCATGAAATAGATTACATTTTTAATTAGTATCATGTTCCCTGTACACCTCATTCCAGTATAACTGTTGCAAGCTTTCTCTAAAATTTTGAAGTGTTCAATCATTAATGGAACGCACTATTTTGGAGGACTGTTTTGCATTACTGTATGGAGCTATATCCTATACAGTAACTAGCTGTGCATGGTGATCAGACAGACCATTCTTAACAGGAAAACTTTTTATTTGATTCAATTTATCTTGGTCTATGAAAACGTTATCTGTCAGTGTGCTGCTTTCCTGTACCACCCTGTAACCTCCGTGTGAGACAATACTCGTTAAAGCCTGTGTTATGGTAATTGAGTGGGGTTCACCTTATAAGAAAGGATTTTCGTATAGTTATCGACCGCGTGTACCTGAGTGGTGGCTAATCTGACCTACACCCACTCTGTAGTCACAATGATCTGTCAAGCAAGTTCGAAGTGCAATTACACGTCAGGATGGACAAAAATCAAACCAGAAGATGTTACCACTGTGACAATAATATGGTCGCCAGCCTATTTAGGCATTAACTGAGTTTCTTCCCTGTGCAAGTAGTTATATATTCATACAAAACGAGAAGTTATAACACTGTATAAGGTAGTAGAATTTTTGAACCAGAAAATCTATTGAACTGATAGTTTCACGTTCTATACTGATATGGAAAACCATGAATACATAACACTACACTATAATGTTTACTACAACACTTTATACTGTCTATTAATCTATCTAGGTTACCCTAGAAATTGTACTTTCATGCCCCACACACACAAAATGTCAATTTTGATAAAGATAAACACTGATAAATTTTGACTTTTATATTGACTTTATATTGACTTAACACTTCAGAATTCAAATGAATAAAAGGCGGGGGGGGGGGGGGGACCCTAAAACTGTTATGATCAGTGTGTTAAAAAAATGAATACTAAATTTTATTATGCATTCAAGATTTCCAGTACATAAGTTACTACTCTTTTCATCTTATTTACTGCTCATTTAAATACCTTTATATCTGTCTCGAAACAATAAACTTCATTACTATATCAATATTAAAGTTATCTTTCAACTTCGTTAGACCTTCGTTATACATTTACTGGTTCATTAACAAAACATTTCTTTAAACACCATTCTAACATAGCTAGTTCTGCAAATAATTATTGTTAACAAAAATTTTCATTTTCATTTTGGGACACTCGGATTGCACAACATTTGGAAAGGACCCTGTCTAGGTTAGTTGTGAGGATAATTAAATGATGGGAAAGTTCTGGTAAAATTTAGGTTATTATTGCACAATTCACTCTCTGATCCATACGAATACAGTACTAAAAGTTTCATCCTGCTAGTATCGGTGCGGCGGTTGGCGGGCGGCGAGATGACGAGGCACATAGCACACATACAACCACAGCTATGGCTCTTGACGTATCGGCACTTTAATTCTTCTTAGCGTCGCAATACTTTTCCATTTAGTGCCTATGGAATTTTCCCTGCTGTGTGGGCGTTGGAACGGCATACCCGAGGCTCAGTGAAGCTACGTCTTCCAGGAGAGCCTCCTCACTCCAGAAGGTGTTGCTCAAACCAGTGCCAAACTCCAACTATCTACTGAGCCCGTTGTGCCGTGCAGTGCCCGCGTGCATTTTCCCGTGCTCGCCTGCCATCCACCTTTTACCGCTCCCTGACAGACCGGGTATTCACCCGATGTTTTGCATTCTACATATCCTAACACATTGCCTACGTATGGACCAGACGCACAGTTACAATTTTAAGCATCTTACAACAGCTTCAACATTTGTTACATTTCAATTCTATTACAATATTGCTTGACATTTGACATAAACATTACTATTCACATTGAAACTTACAGTTTTCTTAACATAATGACATGAAACAAAAAAGAAATGAAATCAGAACATCAATTCAGAAGTTTATGGAAAAATCAGAAGAAAAAATATTATCTGTACAATAGTACAGCGTCGTTGTTGTTACAACCCGAGTAGCAAAATCAATGACCGATGTCAAACTGAAAGAACCAAGAAATACTTCAAGGTGAAGGCGTCTGTTTGATTTCAAGGTCTGTTTGAACTTCAAGGTCAAGCCGTCTTCCCACTGGAAATTTCATTTCATTGAATAATTTTGACTGAAAAAAGAGCAGCAAAATGAAATTACTTTGGCTTTCAACTGTATGGAGGGTTGATAGAACCTCAAATTGAAAAACTAGATGCTTTTTTAATGTAAAATTCCGTGCTCTACAACTCCAATAACTTGAAATTTTTCGTTTCTAGTAGCCGTTAATGAGTTACAGATATTGGACCGACTTTTTAGTCACGCTGGTAAAAATGAATAAATTTTAACAACTGTTCGTGGCCAAACGGTTGCACCGATTTAGTCATTTAAGTAGGTTACTCGACGCAAAATTTAATTCTCTTTCATATTCGTACATGTTGTTGTTGTTGTTGTTGTTGTGGTCTTCAGTCCTGAGACTGGTTTGATGCAGCTCTCCATGCTACTCTATCCTGTGCAAGCTTCTTCATCTCCCAGTACCTACTGCAACCTACATCCTTCTGAATCTGCTTAGTGTATTCATCTCTTGGTCTCCCCCTACGATTTTTACCCTCCACGCTGCCTTCCAATACTAAATTGGTGATCCCTTGATACCTCAGAACATGTCCTACCAACCGATCCCTTCTTCTGGTCAAGTTGTTCCACAAACTTCTCTTCTCCACAATCCTATTCAATACTTCCTCATTAGTTACGTGATCTACCCATCTAATCTTCAGCATTCTTCTGTAGCACCACATTTCGAAAGCTTCTATTCTCTTCTTGTCCAAACTATTTACCGTCCATGTTTCGCTTCCATACATGGCTACACTCCATACAAATACTTTCAGAAATGACTTCCTGACACTTAAATCTACACTCAATGTTAACAAATTTCTCTTCTTCAGAAACGCTTTCCTTGCCATTGCCAGTCTACATTTTATATCCTCTCTACTTCGACCATCATCAGTTATTTTGCTCCCCAAATAGCAAAACTCCTTTACTACTTTAAGTGTCTCATTTCCTAATCGAATACCCTCAACATCACCCGACTTAATTCGACTACATTCCATTATCCTCGTTTTGCTTTTGTTGATGTTCATCTTATATCCTCCTTTCAAGACACTGTCCATTCCGTTCAACTGCTCTTCCAAGTCCTTTGCTGTCTCTGACAGAATTACAACGTCATCAGCGAACCTCAAAGTTTTTATTTCTGCTCCATGGATTTTAATACCTACTCCAAATTTTTCTTTTGTTTCCTTTACTGCTTGCTCAATATACAGATTGAATAACATCGGGGAGAGGCTACAACCCTGTCTTACTCCCTTCCCAACCACTGCTTCCCTTTCATGTCCCTCGACTCTTATAACTGCCATCTGGTTTCTGTACAAATTGTAAATAGCCTTTCGCTCCCTGTATTTTACCCCTGCCACCTTCAGAATTTGAAAGAGAATATTCCAGTCAACATTGTCAAAAGCTTTCTCTAAGTCTACAAATGCTAGAAACGTAGGTTTGCCTTTCCTTAATCTTTCTTCTAAGATAAGTCGTAAGGTCAGTATTGCATCACGTGTTCCAGTATTTCTACGGAATCCAAACTGATCTTCCCCGAGGTCGGCTTCTACTAGTTTTTCCATTCGTCTGTAAAGAATTCGTGTTAGTATTTTGCAGCTGTGGCTTATTAAACTGATTGTTCGGTAATTTTCACATCTGTCATCACCTGCTTTCTTTGGGATTGGAATTATTATATTCTTCTTGAAGTCTGAGGGTATTTCGCCTGTTTCATACATCTTGCTCACCAGATGGTAGAGTTTTGTCAGGACTGGCTCTCCCAAGGCCGTCAATAGTTCCAATGGAATATTGTCTACTCCGGGGGCCTTGTTTCGACTCAGGTCTTTCAGTGCTCTGTCAAACTCTTCACGCAGTATCGTATCTCCCATTTCATCTTCATCTACATCCTCTTCCATTTCCATAATATTGTCCTCAAGTACATCGCCCTTGTATAGACCCTCTATATACTCCTTCCACCTTTCTGCCTTCCCTTCTTTGCTTAGAACTGGGTTTCTATCTGAGCTCTTGATGTTCATACAAGTAGTTCTTTTATCTCCAAAGGTCTCTTTAATTTTCCTGTAGGCAGTATCTATCTTACCCCTATTGAGATAAGCCTCTACATCCTTACATTTGTCCTCTAACCATCCCTGCTTAGCCATTTTGCACTTCCTGTCGATCTCATTTTTGAGACGTTTATATTCCTTTTTGCCTGCTTCATTTACTGCATTTTTATACTTTCTCCTTTCATCAATTAATTTCAATATTTCTTCTGTTACCCAAGGATTTCTACTAGCCCTCGTCTTTTTACCTACTTGATCCTCTGCTGCCTTCACTACTTCATCCCTAAAAGCTACCCATTCGTCTTCTACTGTATTTCTTTCCCCCATTCCTGTCAATTGTTCCCTTATGCTCTTCCTGAAACTCTGTACAACCTCTGGTTCTTTCAGTTTATCCAGGTCCCATCTCCTTAAATTCCCACCTTTTTGCAGTTTCTTCAGTTTTAATCTACAGGTCATAACCAATAGATTGTGGTCAGAGTCCACATCTGCCCCTGGAAATGTCTTACAGTTTAAAACCTGGTTCCTAAATCTCTGTCTTACCATTATATAATCTATCTGATACCTTTTAGTATCTCCAGGGTTCTTCCATGTATACAACCTTCTATCATGATTCTTAAACCAAGTGTTAGCTATGATTAAGTTGCGCTCTGTGCAAAATTCTACCAGGCGGCTTCCTCTTTCATTTCTTAGCGCCAATCCATATTCACCTACTACGTTTCCTCCTCTCCCTTTTCCTACACTTGAATTCCAGTCACCCATGACTATTAAATTTTCGTCTCCCTTAACTATCTGAATAATTTCTTTTATTTCATCATACATTTCTTCAATTTCTTCGTCATCTGCAGAGCTAGTTGGCATATAAACTTGTACTACTGTAGTAGGTGTGGGCTTCGTATCTATCTTGGCCACAATAATGCGTTCACTATGCTGTTTTTAGTAGCTTACCCGCATTCCTATTTTCCTATTCATTATTAAACCTACTCCTGCATTACCCCTATTTGACTTTGTGTTTATAACCCTGTAGTCACCTGACCAGAAGTCTTGTTCCTCCTGCCACCGAACTTCACTAATTCCCACTATATCTAACTTTAACCTATCCATTTCTCTTTTCAAATTTTCTAACCTGCCTGCCCGATTAAGTGATCTGACATTCCACGCTCCGATCCGTAGAACGCCAGTTTTCTTTCTCCTGATAACGATGTCCTCTTGAGTAGTCCCCGCCCGGAGATCCGAATGGGGACTATTTTACCTCCGGAATATTTTACCCAAGAGGACGCCATCATCATTTAATCATACAGTAAAGCTGCATGCCCTCGGGAAAAATTACGGCCGTAGTTTCCCCTTGCTTTCAGCCGTTCGCAGTACCAGCACAGCAAGGCCGTTTTGGTTATTGTTACAAGGCCAGATCAGTCAATCATCCAGACTGTTGCCCTTGCAACTACTGAAAAGGCTGCTGCCCCTCGTACAGGTAAGATGCATAATTTCAGAGTAATAGGCGAAAATCTGAAAACTGTGGCAAAATTTCTTCATTTCTTTTTTTTTTTTTTTTTTTTTTTTGCCATAAAAAGTTATCCCGAGGATGCTGAAGGTCGGAAACTTGGATTCAACATACTCTCAAATAAATGTACAAGATAAAAGAATGAAACATTCTACCTCGTTTTATGCAAGCAAAGTATACCGTCTACTAAGATGCGTGGAGGGCTTAATAACGTCCTGACGTTGCCTCAATGTCGGCTATACCTTCACTGGCAGGCTCAACACCATTCTCTGTCTCTGTTCACCCTCCACAGCAATTAAACATGTTGTCTTCGACCAAGTAACAATGCTCTTTGCTCCTACTTTTCGTCACACACTAAATGGGTATGTGTAGCGTCTGTTCTCTTGGACATGTCCGACGAAAGAGACACCACTTGCCGCGAAGCATCTGGCACACACACATGAATAATTGGGGTGGATAGGAAACGGGATGGGAAAGATGTATAATGGAGATACTGACTTCCGCCGCCCAAGGAATTGCAGCAATACAACAGCGAGAGTTGAAAATTTGTTCCGGACTGTGACTCGAACCTGAATGGTTGCCATAACCGCCTCGGCCATCCGGACACACTTTCAGTTGGACCCAACAACTTCTCATCCGCCGCACAGCAACTACCTCCGACCGTCAGCCCCCTACTCGCAGACTTCAGCTTCTGGTAGTGAAACGTCCCCTTTGAACAATTATGCACGACTGTGCTTAAACTGACACCCAATATTTTTAGCGCAACGCAATCTGACTTTCAAAAATCTCTACAAAAGAATGGCCCTGACTAACATTAACCTGTACCTTTCACAAATCACTTACCTCACAAAAATCTTCGTTACTCGAACTACTGCAACACAGCGAGCGCCACTACTGCCAGCTAAATAACAGATTCAAACTTAATAATCATAATATATATAGCAGTTCATGCCATCCAGTATTAAAAATTTCAAATCTCCGCCATTTCTCTCCCCACATCCGCCACTGCTGGCGGCTCACCTCCAACTGCGCAACACTACGCGCTGTTCACATCCAGCTGCCGCTGCCCAACACTACAATGGCAGACAACAATGCAAGCTAGCCACAGACTGCACACAGCACAGCCAGTGATTTTCATACCGAGCGCTACGTAACGTTGCCGATAAGAAAACATAAACAGCCTACTTACAGTAGGAGTTTCAAACAGCTGTCGCGCCGATAGAATTGCAGATATGAGTGGTGCCTGCTCTTTTAGACATGTCCAACGGAACAGACAGCACTCCTATCTTTAATACTATGGGCGCGACGGCTATTCGATGAAAAGGTTGGAGTGCGGATGCACAAACGACGCCAAAACTCAGAAATGTGCGATTAGGAAAGGGCGGGGATTGTTGAGGTGCGAGCGAGAAGTTGGGAATTTGGATGTAACGAGAAGAGCGTCCGGATGGTCAAGGCGCTTCAGCCAATCGTTGTCGAAATACGAACCATCCGCGCTCTAGTCCCTGTCACGCAGTAATTTTCAACTCTTGCCGTTGCATTGTCGCAATGCCCTGTGCGACTTGAAGACATCATTTCCTTGCCACCTCTTTCTCATCCCATTTCCTTTCCATTCCTTTCATCCTAAAAATATTCATGTGCATTTGTATATGCTAATACACGCATTACAACACACTGAAAATATGCTCGCTAATGTTACAACATATTAATTTATTTTAATAAGAACTTACTAATAAAAATGTTCGCCTGGATGTGCAAACACTGATAAAATTCTTCGAAAAGAAAACAAATAAATGTTCTATGAAAACGTTGATAACGATAAGTATAATCTATGCTGGACCAACACAAGCATAATTGCGTAAATGCTGAAAAAAATTGTGGTTGGTAAACTATTATCTGTTTCTTGGAATATCCTCGGATTTGAGTAGATCAATAGCACGGCTTACCACATAAGAGCAGGGTATAGGAAACAAAGAAGATTAACGCCTGTACTGAGTCGCCACATAAAAAGTGGTCCAAGAAATTGATTATAATTAATGAATAAATCCTTTGGAAGATCGCTTCTTAAAGGGAGGATGAAATAACTTTTGATTGCTTCAATAAAAATTGGCGAACGCGTCCACCTCCGGTTATGTCGCATTCGCCAGTTTGTATTCTTGTATCATCAAAATATTGTGGAACAACGGATATGTTGTTGTTGTGGTCTTCAGTCCTGAGACTGGTTTGATGCAGCCCTCCATGCTACTCTATCCTGTGCAAGCTCCTTCATCTCCCAGTACCTACTGCAACCTACATCCTTCTGAATCTGCTTAGTGTATTCATTTCTTGGTCTCCCCCTACGATTTTTACCCTCCACGCTGCCCTCCAATACTAAATTGGTGATCCCTTGATGCCTCAGAACATGTCCTACCAACCGATCCCTTCTTCTGGTCAAGTTGTGCCACAAACTTCTCTTCTCCACAATCCTATTCAATACTTCCTCATTAGTTATGTGATCTACCCACCTAATCTTCAGCATTCTTCTGTAGCACCACATTTCGAAAGCTTCTATTCTCTTCTTGTCCAAACTATTTACCGTCAATGTTTCACTTCCATACATGGCTACGCTCCATACAAATACTTTCAGAAATGACTTGCAGAGACTTAAATCTATACTCGATGTTAACAAATTTCTTTTCTTCAGAAACGCTTTCCTTGCCATTGTCAGTCAACATTTTATATCCTCTCTACTTCGACCATCATCAGTTATTTTGCTCCCCAAATAGCAAAACTCCTTTACTACTTTAAGTGTCTCATTTCCTAATGTAATTCCCTCAGCATCACCCGATTTAATTCGACTACATTCCATTATCCTCGTTTTGCTTTTGCTGATGTTCATCTTATATCCTCCCTTCAAGTTACCATCCATTCCGTTCAACTGCTCTTCCAAGTCCTTTGCTGTCTCTGACAGAATTACAATCTCATTGGCGAACCTCAAAGTTTTTATTTCTTCTCCATGGATTTTAATACCTACTCCGAAACAACGGATATGGCCCAAATGAATAAATCTGCGAGTTTGCACAATGGATAATGTAAGTCTGAACAAGCATGTCAGAGAAGATAAGGCAACAGAAATCATACTAGTCTTTATCATATTGTACCTCTACCATTATTGTTATTGTCTTCTTAAAATCTGTTTCAATACGGCATGCTTTTTTTCTGAGAAGGAATATGTGGAGTGATGGGTAATGGTACGGATAGTAGCAAAATTAACTGTCAAGTTGGTGGAGTTCTTTTATTGTAGAAGGTGACGGTTTATTCAAGCGAAAGAACTGACTTACTTCTAATGACATCTTGAAGTACAACTGATGGTACTAACAGGGTCACAGGTTCATTGCTGATTGCTGAACTCGGGTCCCTCAGCATATCATGGTTGGGCTGTATGCCAGCATCGAACATCAGGGTTGAACTCAGCCACTGATCAGTGACCTCAGAGTTCCATAGTAGGGAATAAAATCACGTAATTTTCGCAATTCGTTCTTTAAGAAAGAAATGTACAACGAATTTCTCCATCCTCCATACTAGCAAAGACTGAGGGAAGAAGATTAAGGTTTAACGACATCAAGGTCATTAGACACAAAGCACAATGAATGCTTCAAGGACTGGTAAGGGAAATCAGCTGTGCACTTTGAAACGTCCCCTTTGAAAATTTATACAAGACTGTGCTTAAACTGACACACAATATTTTTTATCGCAACGCAATCTGACTTTCAGAAATCCCTACAAAGGAATGGCCCTGACTAACATTAACCTGTACCTTTCACAAATCACTTACCTCACCAAAAATCTTCGTTCCTCGAACTACTGCAATACAGCGAGCGCCACTACTGCCAGCTAAATAAAAGATTCAAACTACGGAAGGCACTAACTACTGATAGGCATAGTTAGCAAATGAAAGATTTTAATAGAGAACAAACAATGTATTTACCTTAATAGTGTTGAAAAAGCATAATATACATAGCAGTTCATAATATCCATTCTGTACTCAAAAGTCCGCCATCTCATTTCCCACATCCACCACTGCTGGCGGCTCACCTCCAACTGCCCAACGCTATGCGCTGTTAACATCCAGCTGCCACTGCGAACACTACAGTGGCAGACAACAATGCAAACTAGCACACAGAGCGCTACGTAACGTTGCCAATAAGAAAACATAAACAGCCTACTTACAACTTTCAAAGGAACCATCCTCGCATTTGCCAGAAGCAGTTTAGGGAAACCATGGAAACCTAAGTCACGATGGTCGGAAGTGGATTTGAACCGCGATCTTGCGAAATGTGAGTAACATTTGCTAACGTTTCCGCCACCTCATGCGGCACGACTAAGACAAGCATAGCACAAACGAAAGGGGCAGTGGATATCGCTGCATCAAAGGCTCATGGTCGAAACCATTTTGTCAAAAATCTGAAACATCGTTATCGGGTAGAAATTCTCTGATTCAATAGGTGTTTGTTAGGGACAGAGTTTCAAACACTACAAAACACATAACAACGTAGTTCAACAGCTATGAACTACTGAACACATGGGATTATAGCAGGCAGAGATCACGATACCGGGGGCAATATAAACCCATGAAAGTATTATTGAACCATACACAAAACTGATCACGTGATACGTGACTTAACAGCACACAGTGCTTAAATCACGGTGTGATGGTTTAAAGTTTGAACGAAGCAGTGCACAACAAGCTACTGTAGTGGATGAAATCAAATGATAAAGCATTTCCGATCATAAATGAGGCTGAATTAGAACGGATTAAACACTTCTATGACTAAACTGCTACATTCAAATGCCTGTATCCTCCACCGAAAAAGATAGCTCGCAAGAGCATGACTGCTCCCGTACCCAGGTGCTGACAGAGTGAGGCACCTGCTGCAAGTTATCTCCACTTTCAAGACAGATGGAGGGAAGAAGGGTCTCGTTGTGTCTGTACAAGACGACAAAGTCCATTCCTAAGGTCAATCTTGGACTTCGCTCTCAACCCTCGTTTTTGCTAAACTTTCCCACATTATTAAGTTTGCAATTGTTAAACGCTACGCATGCCAACTCTGGTTGCCCGCAGAAACATTCGAGTTCCAGATACAAACACATTCACTCACTCATGGTTACATGTAGGGTACTTGGGAAATGGAAAAGCTATGTGTGAGCAAAATAAATGAACAGATCGGCTCATCCATTCTCCACAGGTTGTTGGTAAACTGAAGAGAATAACATGCACCACGAAATTCAACACTACAACGTTGCAAGATATGGCAGAATTTGTGTTTAAGGATATTGATACGTTTCGGTGCAGCAAGACCTGCTCTTCTGCCTATCTATAAGATATCAGTATCAGTCATCATCATCATCATCATTATCATCATCATTTAAGACTGATTATGCCTTTCAGCGTTCAGTCTGGAGCATAGCCCCCCTTATACAGTTCCTCCATGATCCCCTATTCTGTGCTAACATTGGTGCCTCTTCTGGTGTTAGACCTATTACTTCAAAATCATTCTTAACCGAATCCAGGTACCTTCTCCTCGGTCTGCCCCGACTCCTCCTACCCTCTACTGCTGAATCCATGAGTCTCTTGGGTAACCTTGCTTCTCCCATGCGTGTAACATGACCCCACCATCTAAGCCTGTTCGCCCTGGCTGCTACATCTATAGAGTTCATTCCCAGTTTTTCTTTGATTTCCTCATTGTGGACACCCTCCTGCCATTGTTCTCATCTACTTGTACCTGCAATCATCCTAGCTACTTTCATATCCGTAACCTCAACCTTGTTGATAAGGTAACCTGAATCCACCCAGCTTTCGCTCCCATACAACAAAGTTGGTCGAAAAGATTGAACGGTGTACAGATAACTTAGTCTTGGTACTGACTTCCTTCTCGCAAAAGAGAGTAGATCGTAGCTGAGCGCTCACTGCATTAGCTTTGCTACACCTCGCTTCCAGTTCTTTCACTATGTTGACATCCTGTGAGAATATGCATTCTAAGTACTTGAAACCGTCCACCTGTTCTAACTTTGTTCCTCCTATTTGGCACTCAGTCCGTTTATATTTCTTTCCCACTGACATTACTTTCGTTTTGGAGATGCTAATCTTCATACCATAGTCCTTACATTTCTGATCTAGGTCTGAAATATTACTTTGCAACTTTCAATCGAATCTGCCATCAGTTTCTGTAAATACATGAAAACTTAGATACACGTAACCCTGATGACAGTGGGTTGCTGAAATGCCTTTACCTCATCTGGGACTCTTATTTTAACTAGACATAGTTTTATTATGAATCTTAACAACGAATCCCTTCTCTTTGTGTTAAAACCTGTCTTAGATGGGAGACGTAGACAAGTTCGGCGTGGTTTGCAGACATGCCCGAGACAACATCGAATATTAACGTCTATTGCGTACCCAACACGGAACTTGAAACAAGAATAGATTGGACATATACTGCCCCTAAGTGTATTCATTACCATTTACTGTTTAGGTTCAAACACTAAGTGAACTTACATCAACGAAAGTTACGCAAAGTGACCCACTCACTGTATTATTGGATTGTCCACGTCCCTCTTATTCCTCCTCATGACGTGTGCCGGTCTTGGCATATAGATAATGGAGGTCATGGGGGTACAAAAATGGGGTACAAAATGCTGCAAATCGATCAAAATTATGTTTGCAAAGGAAAATGGACATCTCTCCATGTTCTTTGAACACTTTCAAAATTAATTTCTCGGGATAGCCCCTCCTGTGGGGTTGTAGAAATTCTCTAATTTTTTTGGCTACTAAAACTACTGGTCTCCTACTTACATCGTAAACTGCTGATTGTTATTTTAGCAAATACCACTCTTGTCGGAAAACAATGGGTTTATTCACTTTCACCATGTAACAACCGACCTCTATCACGATGTTTTTCTGTACTAGGAACGGAGAAAAGTTGTTTCCTCAATTAAACAATTGCACATATTATCTCACTTAGGTCTTCTACACTCCCGACAGTTTACGGTAGACATCAATAGCAGAACAGGACTGTGGCCACTCGTAATATTCAAGCGCACTATGCCCAAATTTAGCAGTTTTCATAGGCCGTAAATCAAACTGTGACAATATCGCTAATTTTCGCAGTCCCCTAACAGGTCAATTTTTTTCACATACACATACACAGTCAAGCTCTGCATAAAATTAAATTAGTTGTTTAGTAATAGATTTCCCCTCCTAAATAAAAATTCATGAGCTAATTAATCAAGCCACATGCTGTGTAATATATGTTAAACTTGCACTCGCGAAACTCGACTGGATTCGGATGAAACATGCTCTCTCCATTATTATTGTCTGAGCACTCAGTTGCCACGAGGTCCGCCACAGACACTGCTAATTCAAAGCAATCACTGTATACCGCACTTGTCCGTACAAACGATATCACACACGAGTAAACTCAGGTTAATTCTACAATCAATTATTTCAACTTATTATCTACACACTCAAGCTTCACATGAAATCGGATCAAGCGCGCACTGTCGACATTCTCTGTTCACGCAGTGAGCAAGAAGTCCACTGGAGACAATGGAATTTCAGAGTACTCACCATATATTCGTGCTTGCCCGTTCAAAAAAAAAATCACGCGCAAGCAAGCTCATCTTAATTCTATGCTCCATATGCAAATAATCTCAACGTAAGACTAGCACACGCAGGAATCAGTAGCAAGCCTGTCTTCGAAGCACACTGTTCGTATAAGACGAGGGTGCCTGGTTGATTAAGTCGTTCCTACTCAGTTCTCCTACGCAAGTAAATGGAAAAAAATCGCCCTCACATTTGCTCAAAATATTTCCTAAAGAGGAAGGGACTAGTGTGTAACTCAGCTTAAATATTCCATACACAATACCATTGACATCAGGAAAATCAGCGGAGCACATACTAGAGTCAGCGGCCGTCATCGGCGCAGCGTCCTAATGCTGACTTGGCGTCAGCAGCGACCAATCCCGCTTCTGGCGAATGGCGGGAATGGATGGGGGCGAGGAGGGGAACACTTCCTTCAACCATTGCAGACTACACCTGTGCAACCATATACATCCTTGACCCCTCATTCCTGATCTGCTATCCTTGGAAGAAAACTTGGGACAGCACAGGCAGCACCTATGAAAGCTTCCTCCATCAACTGAACACACGACACATTCCGAGCTACTCAACAACCAAATCAACCACCAAAAGAAAAAAAAACTGAAAAACATAATTTCTGAGACAACAGCGACACTTGAGGATTAGCTAGCAATGTGCACTGAAAAATAAAACAACATAGTACGTCCATTCCTTCTCTGTGGCGCTTTGGTAACACAATATCGAGATACAATGAAATTTTGTGCTCAAATCACAACCTGCTGGGGACGAAAGTGAAAGGGGAAAAGTGATACCCTTTCAATGTATTTAAATGTTCGTCGTTCGTTATTGAAGTAAGTTATACAGTACGCTCAGAAACAGCCCAGGTTTCGTCGTAGAACGACGAAAGTCAGAGGAATGTTAATTTTGTGCCTGGTGACTTGCTAAAGAAGGCTATTTCAAGAGGCAGCTACCAACATGTTCATCTGCCGTTCACTACGTCAGGACTCGTTTACCATGTAATTTATAACGTTTACCCTAGAACGCAAAGAACAGATTTTTTTCTCTGTTGGATGAATCATAGTTTAGAAGTGACAAAAGACGTGTTTTCATTTGGAGAGGAGTGAAGGAATTTATCATTCATGAAACACCGCCGCAAAGGTCCAATTTTGCCCATACAACTGAACTGTATTAGAGATCGCGTGCTGCATTCTGCATTAAGTATTAAATCAAATTCTTTCCAGACGATGATACCTAGTGAGTGCCAACACTTTGCAAGTCCTCACACGTTCCCGACGTTTAATTCTAAACGGAGGCGAAATACTTCGCCTTTACTGGTGATCTACATCGCTAAGGAGTTTCAAGTTCCTTTTCTGCAAAGTTTGAAGAATGTGTCAGGTACCATATAATTTAAACTGTCATTTCAATGACTGCCGATCACCGGTAAGAAGGACACAAATCAGTGTAAAAGCGAAACATACCTCCACATCCAATTTTCACCCTGCGGTGGACTGTGCACCGATTTCAACCTATTTGATAGATTAAAACTGTATGCCGGATCAGAACTCGAAAGCGGATAATTTGCCCTTCGTGTAACTGTCTTCCTCCTTCCTACTATCGACTTTCAGAGGTGCTGTTGGAAGCAAAGGCGTGAGGGTACCTCAGTCGTTATAGCATTTTCCCACGAATTCCAAAGTATCCAGGTTCGAGTCCAAACTCTGGCGCGCAATTTTTACCTTACAAGATATGTCAAATTGACTATTGAAAGGTTACTGTTTACCATGCATATTTCTTCTGCGTGTTAGTCTCTTTTGTCGATATCTTGCATCATCTGTCATTGTGACGACTATGCTTTGACGAATATAAATATGCTTTGACGAATATGAATATGATTCCAGTATCGATCCAGTATTTACGGAATTTCATTGCGTAAATAAATATTCAGATAGGCTTATACATACTTCTACAATAATATCGTAATCGTAAGCGAAATTTTTAAGCACAGTGTTCGTGCATCTTTATATTCTGCGTTTCAGGTGTAGATGCTTGACCATTCGTTTAGTGAAGGTTTCTTAGCAGTGATTTCCTTCAAACATGGTCGTTGAAGTTTTACATGGTTGCTCTCAATCAGTTAAGGGGGATGGCCGGATGCTTACTTAGGGAGAGGACACAGCATACATTGAACGTCAGATAAATTCCGTAACCTCCCAACAAAAAAGTGACAAACCTCTCAACAAAAATGTGACTCATATATAACCTTCCAATAGAAATCTCGTAATGTAACCTTTCATTAATTAACTGACTGTGAATGTAAACTGCTAAATTTGGACGTCAGCTGTGCTGCGTCCGGATAACGCGTATATATCTGCTCCTATAAGAAATTTTTCTGGCACAGCCCAGTGCAATGCTGGCCACTAGATTTTGTTATGTATGAAAGAAACTGATTTTCTTTACGATAATCGGCATGACTATGGATAGGAGAAATTAGTAAAAACTTTAAATTCAGATGAGTGACTGCCAAAAATTATCTTTATAGGAAAGATTGTTATTGAAAGATTTTTGAAAACATTTACATGGGACTTAATACAGGGTGAGTCACCTAATATTACCGCTGGATATATTTCGTAAACCACATCAAATACTGACGAATCGATTCCACAGACCGAACGTGAGGAGAGGGGCTAGTGTAATTGGTTAATACAAACCATACAAAAATGCACGGAAGTATGTTTTTTAACACAAACCTACGTTTTTTTAAATGGAACCCCGTTAGTTTTGTTAGCACATCTGAACATATAAACAAATACGTAATCAGTGCCGTTTGTTGCATTGTAAAATGTAATTACGTGCGGAGATATTCTAACCTAAAGTTGACGCTTGAGTACCACTCCTCCGCTGTTCGATCGTGTGTATCGGAGAGCACCGAATTACGTAGGGATCCAAAGGGAACGGTGATGGACCTTAGGTACAGAAGAGACTGGAGCAGCACGGTACGTCCACATGCTAACACCTTTTTATTGGTCTTTTTCACTGACGCACACCACGTGTGTACGTGTACCTCACCACTCATGGTAATGTACATGTGCGTCAGTGAAAAAGACCAATACAAAGGTGTTAGCATGTGGACGTAATGTGCTATTCCAGTCTCTTCTGTACCTAAGGTCCATCACCGTTCCCTTTGGATCCCTACGTAATTCGGTGCTCTCCGATACACACGGTCGAACAGCGAAGAAGTGGTACTCAAGCGTCAACTTTAAGTTAGAATATCTCCGGATGTAATTAACATTTTACAATGCAACAAACGGCACTGATTACGTATTTGTATATATGTTCAGATGTGCTAACAAAACTAACGTGGTTCCATTTAAAAAAACGTAGGATTGTGTTAAAAAACATACTTCCGTGCATTTTTGTATGGTTTGTATTAAACAATTACACTAGCCCCTCTCCTCAAGTTCGGTCTGTTGAATCGGTGCGTCAGTATTTGATGTGGTTTATGAAATATATCCAGCGGTAACGTTAGGTGACTCACCCTGTATAACAGTAGTACAAAAATCAGTTTATCAATTAACATATGCACGCTGGAATAAGAAAAAATAATATTTTGGTTTTACCTTATACTATATCTCTCAGGCACCGCCATCGTTCTCCACGTCCGGCCTTGGTAATTCCACAACTCTGCTGCTCTTTTCGAGCTAAAAAACACCACTACTGTACTGCATTGTCCGAACTCTCGGACACAAGTGCTCTCTGTGAGCTACACAACTCGACAACTGCTCTCTATGAGCGACCTGACACAACCGCCCGACTGCGAGCTACTACTACGAGTAATACTGCTGCTGACACTGTTCTTTGGTCTGCGATTCTATTGTAGCTTACATATCGAAGGCAGCGCGTGAGCAACGGAGTCATGGACCGCTTACAGCATACATAAACTCAGAGTCTGAGATATTATTATCGCGAGTAGTAGCGAACAAGTAGTTGTCGAGGGGATTCGGAAGTGGTCGCCATGGAGAGAAGCCTCGCGATATGAGAGGTGGCAGCCTACTGTGAGCGTTCTAGTAGCGCCGGAGGAGATTTTGAAATTAATTGAAAATATTTTGGTAGTTGGCCTTTTTTGCTGCACGAAGTTGTTGGCTGCTTGCGCACTGGAGGGATTTTGTCAGATATACGTATGCATACATTCAGAGTCATATTCGTATCTTTGTTGTGGCCAGAAACGTGTTTACAGCATTTGTATCATCAATTTTCTGAATATAGTAAAAGTTTTTATTGGATTCTTTCATTTTTTTCTTTACGTTGTTTAAGGTTAGTTGACCAAATCCATCCTTATCATTCATTTTCTCTGTATAAAAGAATGGAAATAACTTTTGCAATTAGTCTGTGCATTGCACTATGCAAGTACCGCAGGATTGCTTATTTGAAATATTTTAGCATGTTGCTGATCACACAGTTGTATCAGCAAGACGAGGTAAGTGGTCTGTTGCATACAGGAGCATTTGTTAGGAGAACAGTTGTTAGGAGACGTCAGAGGATATTTTCAGCTTACAGTCAAATGGTTGAGAATTGATTCTTTATAATCCGTGGGAGAAGTAACTAATTTTCTGTTCAAATTTCTGTTTTCCTTTTCTTCTGAATCAGACTTCAATTATTGTCGGAGAAATAATGCAACCTCACCCACTTTCCTTACATGTTGTTGTTGTTGTCTTCAGTCCTGAGACTGGTTTGATGCAGATCTCCATGCTACTCTATCCTGTGCAAGCTTCTTCATCTCCCAGTACCTACTGCAACCTACATCCTTCTGAATCTGCTTAGTGTATTGATCTCTTGGTCTCCCTCTACGATTTTTACCCTCCACGCTGCCCTCCAATGCTAAATTTGTGATCCCTCGATGCCTCAGAACATGTCCTACCAACCGATCCCTTCTTCTAGTCAAGTTGTTCCACAAACTTCTCTTCTCCCCAATCCTATTCAATACCTCCTCATTAGTTACGTGATCTACCCACCTTATCTTCAGCATTCTTCTGTAGCACAACATTTCAAAAGCTTCTATTCTCTTCTTGTCCAAACTAGTTATCGTCCATGTCTCACTTCCATACATGGCTACACTCCATACAAATACTTTCAGAAACGACTTCCTGACACCTAAATCTATATTCGATGTTAACAAATTTCTCTTCTTCAGAAACGCTTTCCTTGCCATTGCCAGTCTACATTTTATATCCTCTCTACTTCGACCATCATCGGTTATTTTACTCCCTAAATAGCAAAACTCATTTACTACTTTAAGTGTCTCATTTCCTAATCTAATTCCCTAAGCATCACCCGACTTAATTTGACTACATTCCATTATCCTCGTTTTGCTTTTGTTGATGTTCATCTTATATCCTCCTTTCAAGACACTGTCCATTCCGTTCAACTGCTCTTCCAAGTCCTTTGCTGTCTCTGACAGAATTAGAATGTCATCGGCGAACCTCAAAGTTTTTACTACTTCTCCATGAATTTTAATACCTACTCCGAATTTTTCTTTTGTTTCCTTTACTGCTTGCTCAATATACAGATTGAATAACATCGGGGAGAGGCTACAACCCTGTCTCACTCCTTTCCCAACCACTGCTTCCCTTTCATGCCCCTCGACTCTTATAACTGCCATCTGGTTTCTGTACAAATTGTAAATAGCCTTTCGCTCCCTGTATTTTACCCCTGCCACCTTCAGAATTTGAAAGAGAGTATTCCAGTCAACATTGTCAAAAGCTTTCTCTAAGTCTACAAATGCTAGAAACGTAGGTTTGCCTTTTCTTAATCTTTCTTCCAAGATAAGTCGTAAGGTCAGTATTGCCTCACGTGTTCCAACATTTCTACGGAATCCACATATGTTTTAAAATAATTACGAACCCGTTTCAACATTCTTTACCATCCTTGTCCCATTCTCAGTGGTACAGTGTTACCTCGTCGTCGATGAGACGTTGAGTACTGATCTCCTTTTCTTTCTTCAGTGACACGTGCTCTTAATTTCATGGTAGTGTACTGTTCACTGCGTCACACGTTAAGTACTTGTCAGGCGAGTATTCCATCAGGTAGAAACCCATTCATGCTGATGTCGTGCTTACCTTTCCTAACCGGAAAGCTACTCACCTATGAACTAATTAGTAATAGGATCTGAGTATCGGAAAATTAATTTCATAGATAGTTGAAATGCAATGTTACTTGACAACGGGATACTTCGCTAATCAGATGTACCACACGGATACGTGGGAGGAATAGAAGAAGAGAACATGAAAGGAAATAATCAAACAGGGTCAGGGTCACATACTGATGATACTACGAGAAAGTACAGTTTGTCAAAGGAGGTAACGCTTTCTTGTGAGATCCAAAATTAACATCGCTTGCACATATCGAATCTACATGAGTTTGAATTAATAGTAAACCTCCTTTGTTTGCCGTGGATGAAATCGTAAATGGAGTGTTGAACTAATTGAAGACAGTCACAGTAACAGTTAAAAAAGGTGCCGTCCATCCCCGAAACAATACCACTAAAATATGAATGGGATAGAGAGATGGACAGTTTGAAGCTATTGGCGAAGTTGCAAGGCTGGCTAAATTCAGATACTAACAGCTTTGCCGGCAAATCCTATGGTTACTTAGGAAAGGTACACAGCGTACGTTCTTAACCATTCGTGTCCCATTCTTAATGGTTCAGGGCTTCTAAGGACTTTACCTCCTTGTCGATGGAACATTGAGTCCTAATCTCCTTTTTTCAATGACACGTGTTACATTTCACGGCAGTGTGATGGCCACTGCATCACATGTTAACTACTTATTAGAAGAGTATTAGATCAGGTCGAAACACACTCATACTGATGACGTACACAATTAAATGGTTACTGTACGAAGATTCGTAACACAAGGTAATTTAAAAACATTCATTCGATTCCGCAAGACTGTATCTCTTGCACGAACAAAGGCAGCATTAACTTGGGCGGCAAACCAAGACACAATAACTTTCATTGTTTAACCCTTCATTAGGCACTTTTGTAAACGACCATTAATAATTATTGTCTTGTGCATGCCTGATCAAGGAATACAGGAATAAGTAAAAAATTAATTTCACTGCTTTTAACGCTTTTTTACATCACTTTAGTTAGCTATAAGATTGACTGTATGTGGTCACGTAGAGGCCAAAACTGCTCAATGAAAGATTTAAGTTGCAAATTGGTTAATTTCCGTACAGCGACTCTAACTTGCCTAAATGACTGTTTCTAAAATCCACATACCCAGTGTTTTGATTGACGCAGCGCCGCAAATGCCTATCGATGGCTGTAATAATACTTAGATACAACTGAATTCTAGACAAAAAAGTGAAAATAAACTAAACCATGAACCGGAATCGTGGTGAGTGCGGGGGATCGATGGAATTGTAACAGAACTGTAGCCTCCTAATATTAAGTGCGTGTATTTAAGAGAACACCCAGTTCATTAGGTTTGTGGTGCAACTCATACAGATACATTCAAAGAGGGAACTTTGTTAAACAGAAATACAGCTACGCGTTCGAAAAGTAATATACAGAAACTTCTTCGCTGCAGCCTATATTTAACAATCTGCGTCACTGACTGTGTAACACATTGATGACAAATCTATGAAAATTATCGTGGCTGCTTACATCCAGTCTGGAAGCCCACCATAGAATGCTTGACCTTCGTGCATTTCCGAGTCGTTTCTCACATTGCCAGTATAGAGCAGAAATATTTCTAAATGAGCATTCAGGTCTCGTTTTTTCAGCATAGATTGCCACCCTCGTCTCATGCTCTCAGGACTGCATGAGTTTATCCGTAAAGCATCCTGTACATCTCTAATTTCATTCAATCACTAGTGCAGACACTTTCTCTTCATAGACGCGTTGGATTTGGTATAACTATTTGCGTTTCATACCTAGAGAGGAACATACTTATTTCGAAGAGCAAAATGTAGGCTCATACCGTTCTTTTGCGTTAAGTGTCACAAGTCAGATGCACGTACCCTTTTTCTTATTTCTGTGACACTCTGACTTCGCTACAAGACGATGTTTGGAGAGACACTCATCGAATCGTCGCGATTTCGCCGCAGCCACCCAAATTTAACTCAGAGATTTCACGAGCAGAGACCGTCTGCTATTCTTTGACGTTGCCACTGAAGAAATAGGCGATCCATTGATTTAAAACATGTATGGATCAAACTACTACGTCAAGATAGCAAATCTTCTTTATTTATGACTTTGACGTGGGATTTTATCATCTATATTTTGGTTTTACGAGCCATTTCTACCATATTATCATATCAAACAATTTTTGCTTTGGTAACATTCCAAATCGACTTCATAGTAACCTACTGACTTTGAAAATGTCCCGTAGAACGCCTAGTTTGCCGAACTTTAGCGATTATTATTCTTTCCTTTTTTTGCAGGCTATCAAATACTTTTGCTTACTGGTAACACTTTGACGTATTGCTTAGTGCGTGTCATGTGCGAGCGCTCACAACATTACTGAATAAGTAACAAGTGAAACATTCAAACAGCTGGATAAATGTACTTTAAGTATTAATTTCAAATACAGTAGACGGCAAAAGTTAAATAGTAAGGTGACTTAGCATTTATGATGTTCATTATTCATACAGAATAAGCAACCAAAATACTCTTCGGAGACTTTTGTATTATATTATACGAGCTCTTTGAATTTACCTTCCCATTTTAGTTAAACATCAGGATAATTTACAGATCATTGTGTTACCTCAACCATTATTTTACACATTCGTTGCTTTCGCCAACTCATAACTAAAGTTTGACCTTCCAGTCTAAGATGCAGCTTGGGCGTCGCTGCTGTTTGATCTGTCAGCACAGAAAAAATTCCAGGGTGTCCACTAGCAGACTGCAGTCCACTATCTTCTTCTAAAACATTTTTTACCCCGTCAGAGTTATCTGTTAAGTCATGCAATACGATCAAGAGAATTGGAGAATATGACACATATGAAAGCATTAGCTGGCATATTAAGTACTAATATTTTGTGCGTAATAATCAAATCCTGAGGACAAGAAGTACTGCGATTTCATTGCTCTCGTTCTGTCTGCCTTATTTCTGTTCCCAATTATTACGATACATATTCAATATGTTGATTTGTTAATGATTTACTTTCTAGGCAGAATGTATACCTTAGGTCTGAAGATGCAAGTATTTTTATAAAAATAAAAAAATAAATCTGCTATACCAGGATTGCGCAGAAAATATATTTCAGATACGTTCTGAAATTTTACGCAATCCAGCATTTCATATTATCCACCTTTACATACTTTCCAGATCTTCATTTCACTTTGCTACTGGCACAAATTTTAGTTATTTTCTTTCAGTTTTCTGCACTGCTTTTCACTGTGGAAACGCCCCTTCACCCTTCCAGATAATGATGAAATAAGTCACAAACGTTTTCTTTTTCAATGAAATACAAAAACGGTTCTTCATATTACGGAGTACAATATGATAATTGAATCCCGGTTTAAATCAACCTCACTGACCTTAAATAATGCAGATGCGAGTTATCAAAAATGGATCAAGAGAGAAAAAGTCTCACTCCTACACAGCCTTTGATTTCCACTGTCAAAATAAATTGACCTTTTTAAATGTAGATTTTCATTGCCTGTTATGTGTGCGAACACGAAGATGGAATTCACTATTAGAAAGGACTGCTACAAATGACAAAGACTTTGCTCAAAAGTAGTAACCATTTTACACAGATAACAACACATTTAAAACTGTTATTCAATTCAGCATAAACAGCACAATACACCAACGTAATCATACAGCAAACTTTTTCTCGTTCCACGTCATTCTCTTTCTATCTGTTGTAACAAAAGTAATTCTTTACTGGTATTACAAATAAAGAAACTGTATGATCTAGCTAACACATCTAATATTAACATTTCGTACTCGGCAGAGAGCTAATGGTAACAGCGAAATGCAGAGATCATGTGAAAATTGCAGATTAATGTTGAAACATCCGCGAAAGCAATTCTCACTCGAGAGATATTTCTACTCTATGGCTTCCAATAGAGTAAAATATTTACTCTATGTAGCTTCCCAAAGGGCTTCCACATCTCTGTGCGAAGATACCTGCAATATGCCTGCGATGATATCGATAAACTGTCTTAAAACTACTAACTTGCCTAAGCCTGTGGGCAGGTAAGTAAAGGTGACTAGATCACTTTACACGAACAAAAATAGATACAAGGGCGTCGAAATGGACATTTTTTGAAAATTGGTGCTACATTTCAGACTGTCCCTGATATTTTTCATCATCGGGCTGGATAATTTTCTGCTGTCACAAAATTTATCTGATGGAGCTAAGAGTTTCTCTTTCTTTCTGTCCTTTCAAGTTCTCACTTCCTGAGAACGTTATCAGTAACCACAATTCCTAGACCCTGAACGCATGGTGCCTTTACTTCTCTCATGAAGCTTGTTTGATGAAGTAATAGCACCCGCCTATTGCCCTCCTCTTCATCTTTCAACTGATACGGGCCCACAGGGCTGCAAATAGTTGCTGAGATTCCGCGTTCGGAGAAGTGGGAATGCGGTTGACATTGTCTTTCAGTCGTATTTGCAGGCCGCTTCCTAGAATCCATTATGACATATTCGGAATGCTCTTTCCTCCACTCGCGCTTAGTAATAGATTCCCTGTGTCCGGTGGACAACAGAAAAATATTTTCCGTCATTTCCTGGAACTGATATCTTCTTCGAACTGTGTGCCTGGTAATTGGACCCTACGGAAACAATTCGCAAGCGAATGGCCCCATTTTGACACACAAGGAGGTAATACAAATCATTAAAAGAAACCAGACATGACGGTCCCTGAACTCTTTACTGTCACCGAAATCAAACAGCAGTATTTGACAGAGACTGCAGAGGTGCTTACATTTTACGACAGTTATACTTCTGGATGCGGCGCACCGAAAAATGCGTACTGAGTACAAAGTAGGCTCTTTTCAGTCTATCTCTATCCTGTGTATGAAGTGTCTGCACAATTTTTCTTTCTATCTTTTTCTCCTACTCCAACGTGTAGAAATTCAGAATCCCTCTTATTACAGAGTCTTGATTCTGCCCAGTTAAATAGTAGGCAAGTTCGCAGTAAAAGTGTAGAGGGATACCCATTTGCCGGCCGGGGTGGCCGAGCGGTTCTACACGCTACCGCAGGCTCAAATGCTGCCTCGAGCCCGGATGTGTGTGAGGTCCTTAGGTTAGTTAGGTTTAAATAGTTCTAAGTTCTAGGGGACTGATGACCTCAGAAGTTAGGTCCCACAGTGCTCAGAGCCATTTGGAACCCACTTGTAAATAAGTGGAAGGTAATTATAAGATCTGCAGTTCGTCGTAAGACCAAGATAAATCTCCTGAAAACCACGATTGAAAGTGCTGGCTGGAATTATTTTAATTTGTTTCTCGGGATGAAATTGGCCACTCTACCTGGTAATAATTTGTTTGGAAATAAAGGGAGCTGTAGAGGGTAAAAACTGTAGGGGAAGATAGAGACTGGAGTACATCCAACAACTTCCCGAATCTTTTGTGTGTGTTTATTGACAGGATGAGGTTGGAGGAGAGGGATTGTGGGTGTGCGCGAGATGTATGAATAGCGAATGTTTCTATGTAACTGTCAAAAAGCCGTGTAACACATTTTTGATAAGGATGCGAAAGGAATAAAATAAATCGAAAGAGTGAACCACGGTGTTTAGTGTTTTAATCCCAAATAGTACCAAGAGCGAAAAGTTTTAATTCGTACTACAGTGACTGCATTAAGACCACACAAGAATACCTCTATCCAAACAATCAGAACCAATTCTTTTTCTTATTCTTATTCTACCTCTTCTTCAAAAGTTACAACAGAAAATAATTAATAGTATTCATCTGGAGCTACAACTTAAACTAATAGTACGAGATTCTTGAAAATTGTTGTAAGAAAATTTAATTCGTCGTCGGTAGAAATGACGGAAAATATTTTTCTGTCGTCTGCCGTCCTCTCCACCAGTAGCACTTAACACCAAACGTCTTGTGTCATATGATGGATGTAGTCCAATCTCTTTCTTTCCCTACTTTTTTACCTTCTGCTCTCTCTATTATGAAAGAAACTATTATCTGAAGTCTCAACACATGCATTACCATTCCGCCCCTTCTTTTCCTTGTTTATTACATATGTTTCATTCCTTGGTTTATACTGTGTCTTGTACTTTCGATAACTTGTGGATTTTTTTTTAGATGTCCCTTACACTGCTACTCTCTTTTCTTAACGAAAAAATTTTTTGTTCATAATGGTTCTTCTTATCGTTGCTGGCCAGAGTAAGGTCCATTTAGATCATCACTTTTAGCGTCTGATACACCTACTTGGGAAGAAACTGTGACGACGTCATTCTAGGGATAGCCGATACCTACACATTTTCGGGTTGTGTTCTGTGCAATATGTTTGCTATCACAGTAAAAAAGAATATTTCGTAAATTTCTCTTGCATTATTATTATACTCAGGTGACAAAAGTCTTGAATAACCATATACTCGTATACAAGTGATGGTAGTATCGTATACACAATGTATAAAAGGGCAGTGCAGTGGCGAAGCTGTCATTTGTACCCAGGTGATTCATGTGAAATGATTTCCGACGTGATCATGGCCGCACGACGGAAATTAACAGACACTGAACGCGGAATGGTAGCTGGAGCTAAACTCATGGGGCATTACATTTCGGAAATCGTTAGGGAATCCAGTATTCCGAGAGCCACAGTGTCAAGCTTGTGCTGGGAATACCAAATCTCCGACACCGCGGTGGCCGACGGCCTTCGCTTAACCACTGAGAGCAACGGACTTTGCGTGGAATTTTCAGTGCTAACACACAAGCAACTATGCATGAAATAACCATAGAAATGAATGTGGAACGCACGCGTTAATAGCTATGGAAGTTGTCAACTGACAAGAATGTCTTTGCTAACAGCAATGACATCGCCCGCAGCACCTGTCTTACATTTGTGATCATATAGGTTGGACGCTAGACTACTGGAGTACGGTGGTCTTGTAACCTCCCCCTCTCTTATCGACCTTAATGACAGTGAAAAATTAAACCGCGTGTACCTAATGGAATTTCGGGAAAAGCAATCGTCACCGAGGTTAATTTGTCGGTAAAGAGGGAGGAAAGGGTTACATCTAAATGAGAGGAAAAATGCTAATGAAACTGGTGGAAATTAATTTTGAAATAGGGGTATAGTTAATAAAGAAAGTAAATGTGCGGCCGTTACGTTAACAATCAACCAGCGGTAATTAGATATTTGAGATTTGGAGGAAATTACGGTCGCCAGTCCTAAGGACAAGTACTATAGTAACTGAAAAGGAAAGATTATTACACATATAATTAGCACTAGAAGCGTGGCAACTGAAGGTTGACAAGTGTAGTGTGAAAACTGAAAGTTTGTCAGAAGTAATAAATTTCGCTACACTCTGACTTAATTTAGCAAAACAATTAATAAAACCGGAAAATCGAAAGTTTATTTAGTGACTGAAGTTAATAGTGAGCTTTCTTTCTGAAGCACATCGAAATTCAGTAAAATACGGTTAGTCTTGGACAACCTCAAGAATCATTTCAAAAGCTACTTGAATCTACGCAATTTAGAAATAAGAGATTTAACTTTGAATTTGAATTAAATGATTCTGAACAATTAACAATAGTAAAATTTAGTATGTACCAAGCTGAGCTGCAGTCACAGGTAAGCTAAAATACGGTAACAAAACTCGCACTCTTAATTCGTGCTTGTGTGATCTAAATATTGTAGCCAGCTATGAATACTTTAACTGAACTTTGAAATTAAAGCAGTGAAATGCTATAATATTACTTTAGCGCTGGCGTTTGAATTTCAACGACACTCGGGTTCATTCCGGAAAAGGAAGGAACCCTGCTTGGTAATGCAATTGGGACAATGAGCAACAAAGGTTCATGCTAAGTAGCTGTAATTTTGTGATGCAACAATTTTAAAAGTTTGAAAAGCTGAGGTCTGCCATACAGTTCTAAAACTTTACGTGCTTCCAGTCTTCCATGTTGGTTGAGTGAAGGTTTGAAGCCGTCGATCGAGTAGGTGGCGACAGTCACTCATTGTCGGCCGTCGCTGTTGCAGAAGCTGGATGTTGGCGCGCCTTCTTCTCGACACGGTCACCAGACGAAACGGGCTCTTGATGTGTGCCAGCTAATGCTTCCCGTCCGCGACACCATGTCAGAAACTATCATCGCAAGTCGAGCGCAATTACATGCTGCCAAACCCCGAAAGCGCGGCAACTCGCGGGAGCTTCACACAACACACCTGCTCCACTCGCTACTCCAGCCAGACTCCCTCTCTGCCCGCGCTCCACGCGACAGAGTTAACACTACCAAAGATCCTACACACTTTGATTCTTCACACGAACTATCGATGTATCCGTTCGATAGCATAGTTTTCCCTAGGCCAGACCCAGCGTATAAATACAAATAATATTCACAAAACAAACAAACATAAATGCATAAATATATATATACAAACAGTAAAACAATTACAATATATAAAGACACAGAAATGTCATATATTCAGGTAACAAAAATAAGGAAAACAAATTTATAGTACAATAGATGGAAATAGGAGGATATGCATTTCCGGCGTTACAGTCTGGTTAGATGAGCCCCAATTTAATTGGTAGGATCAGATGGTAAGATTCCAGTGCGGCGCAGAAACCCCGAAACCGTGGACACAAGTCATCAACAAGCCACGGTGCAAGCTGGTGATGGCTCCACAACGGTGTGGGCTGTGTTTACATCGAGTAGACTGGATCCTCTGAGTCAGCTGATCAGTGAGTGTAAATGGAGACAATTTGCAGCCATTCATGGACGTCATACTCCCGAAAATGATGGGATTTTTATGGATGACAGTGTGCCATGTGACCGGGACACAACTATTCCCTGTATTTGAAGAAATTTCGGAACAATTCCAGCTCATCATTTGGCCACCCAGATCACACGACACGAACGAACATTCGTAGGACATAGCTGAGAGGTCAGTTCGTGCACAAAATCCTACACCAGCAACACTATCGCAATTATGGAGGGCTATTGAGGCATAACGGCTCAAAATTTCTGCAAAGGACTTCTAACGACTTGTTGAGCCCATGACACGTCGAGTTTCTGCACTATCCCGGGCAAAAGGAAGTCCGGCACGGTATCATGATGTGTCCCATGACATTTTTCAACTCCGCGAGCCACCTTACGGTGTGTGGCGGAGGGTACTTATTGTACCACTATCTGATCCCCCCTTCCCTGTTCCATTCACGAATTGTACGTGGGAAGAACGACTGCTTGTAAGTCTCCGTATTTGCTCTAATTTCTCGGATCTTTTCGTTGTGATCATTACGCGAGATATATGTGGGCGGTAGTAATATGTTGCCCATCTCTTCCCGGAATGTGCTCTCTCGTAATTTCGATAATAAACCTCTCCGTATTGCGTAACGCCTTTCTTGAAGTGTCCGCCACTGGAGCTTGTTCAGCATCTCCGTAACGCTCTCGCGCTGACTAAATGTCCCCATGACGAATCGCGCTGCTTTTCGCTGGATCATGTCTATCTCTTCTATTAATCCAACCTGGTAAGGGTCCCATACTGATGAGCAATACTCAACTGCCCCTAGACGCCGCTTCCACCTCTCAACGGATGTATAACTTCAAAATTTGTTCTATGCCCGGGCCAAAAATTCTATAGCCATACCAGAGTCAAGATATTTTATTCTCTTCCACCAAAATTTCCAGAACTCCTTCATAGTCCCACTGTTTGCTTGATGTTTGCTACCGCCCCAGAAATCCACAAGCAAACCCCTTTAAATTTCCGCGGATCGGTACTCATTTAAAAATTTCCACTTCAATTCCTATAGGTCGCTACAAGTACTAGACATCTCGTTCGCCCGTCTAGCGGCGTCCCGTCGTAGATGTCCAACCACGAAAGAAATTTGTTCTTGCTCTGACAAGGATAAAGGCAACACATCCAGGAATTCCTGAATGAACAACTTTGAGTGCACATTTGCGTGTGTATTGAAGTAATTAAATTTTCTACAGCGAATGAACGACGCATTTGGTTGAATTATCAGACGAAGCTAGCACATCCCTTCTTGGTAACTTCGAGACTGCTTGTTCATTTTAATCAGTTGCGCATCCGCAGTTTTGTATGTGCACCCTGTTTCCTTTGGAACGGTTCACGCTCAGTTCGCTCTGCGGACAGGACGTGATTTATCTGTGTTGTATGCTCCTCAAAATAATTTCTTTGTTCCAAGATTACGTTATTACTAACGCTGATCATCTTTTCATTCATTCTCTGCTTCCCTTAACTCTACCGCTTCCGTGAAGGTGGGACAACCAGTTTGATTCTCTTCCAGCACTTTCGAGATTTTTGATACTGATTGTATGTGCCGTTGGTCGTAATTATTGTGTATCGCTGCCACATCAGATTCCACCTAGGTAACAATTTTTTTCAATTATGTCACCAGCTGGTGGCCCAATTACAACTTACATTCCGTAAAATGTTCACCAAAGTTTCGTTTCGCTGCCGCATTTGACCTCAGCGATTCAGGAGAAATATTAAACTTCACGGCCTAATTCCACTTATGTATTTCGGGTTGTACAATGGCATTTACCTCTTCCGTCTATGTTGCCATTAGTGACAACAGCAAGACATTTTGTCCTAGGGTCAAACAGTTCGCCACTTCTTCCGCCATTACTTGTGTGTCATCAATGCCTGACAGCACGGAATCGCTCAAATTAATTCCTAGGTAGAAAAAGTCAGCCAACTAGTTGCAGATAAAGGTCTACTGGAACCCCTGACTCATGTTTAGACAGATTTAAGATTTTTTTCTTCCCCCGTGAAGCGTGGATCATGCCGTTGGTGGGGAGGCTTGCATCCCTCAGCGATGCAGATAGCCTTACCGCAGGTGCATCCACAACGGAGGGGCATCTATTGAGAGGTCAGACAAACGTGTGGTTCCTGAAGAGGGGAAGCAGCCTTTTCAGTAGTTGCAGGGCAACAGTCTGGATGACTGACTGAATTGGCCTTGTAACGTCAACCAAAATGGCTTTGCTGTGTTGGTACTGCAAAGAGCTGAAATCAGGGGGAAATTACAGCCGTAATTTTTCCCGACGACATGCAGCTTTACTGTATGGGTAAATTATGATTGTGTCCCCTTGGGTAAAATATTCCGTAGGTAAAATAGTCCCCAATTTGGACCTCCGGACGGGAAATACTCAGGGGGACGTCGTTATCAGGAGGAACAAAACTGGCGTTCTGCGGATCGGAGCCTGGAATGTCAGATCCCTTAATCGGGCAGGTAGGTTAGAAAATTTAAAAAGGGAAATGGATAGGGTAATGTTAGATATAGTGGGAATTAATGAAGTTCGCTAGCAAGAGATACAGGACTTCTGGTCAGGTAAATAAGAAGTTATAAATAAAAAATCGAATAGGGGTAATACAGGAGTTGGTTTTATAATAAATAAAAAAAAGGTACGCGGATAAGCTACTACGAACAGCACAGTGAACGCATTATTGGAGCCAAGATAGACACGATACCCATGCCTTTCACAGTAGTACAAGTTTATATGCCGACTATCTCCGGCTAGTGAAGAGATTGAAGAAATGTATGATGAGAAAAAAAAGATTATTCAGACAGTTAAGGGAGACGAAAATGTAATGGTCATGGGTGACTGGAATTTGGTTGTAGGGATAGGGAGAGAAGGAAAAGTAGTAGGTGAATGTGGGTAAGGAATGAAAGAGGAAGCAATCTGTTAGAAGTTTACACAGAATATAACTTAATCATCCCTAATATTTGGTTTAAGAATCGTGAAAGAAAGTTGTATACGTGGAAGAGACCTGGAGACACCGAAAGGTTTCAGATTGATTATAGTGGTAAGACAGAGATTTAGTAACCAGATTTTAAATTGCAAAAGATTTCCAGGGGCAAATGTGGACTCTTACCACAATTTCTTGGTTATGAATTGTAGAGTAAAGATGAAGAAACGGCAAAAAGTTAGGAATTAAAGGAGATGGGACCCGGATAAACTGAAAGAATCATATGTTGTGGAGAGTTTCAAAGAGAGTATTAAGGAACAAGTGAGAACAAGAGGGGGAAGGAATACAGTAGAAGAAGAATGGGTAGCTTTGAGACATGAAATTGTTAAGACAGCAGAGTATCAAGTAGTTGATGAGGGCTAGTAGAAATCCTTGGGTAACAAAAGAGAAATTGAATTTAATTGATGAAAGGAGAAAATATAAAAATGAGATCTACAGGAAGTGCAAAACAGTTAAGCGGGAATGGCTAGAGGACAGACGTAAGCATGTTGAAGCATATATCACTAGAGGTAAGATAGATGCCGCCTACAGGAAAATTAAAGAGACCTTTGGAAGAAAGAGAACCACCCGTATGAATATCAAGAGCTCAGATGGAAAACTAGTCCTAAGCAAATAAGGGAAAGCAGAAAAGGAGCATAAAGAGGGTCTGTACAAGGGGATGTATTTGAGAGCGATATTATGGAAATGGAAGAGGACGTAGGTGAAGATGAAATAGGAGGTATGATACTACGTGAAGGATTCGACGGAGCGCTGAAAGATCTAAGTCGAAACAAGGCCCCGGGAGTAGACAACATTCCGTTAGAACTACTGTTAGCCGTAGGATAACCAGCCATGACAAAACTCTTACATCTTGTAAGCAGATGTATGAGACATATGAAATGCCCTCAGACGTCAAGAAGAGTTTAATAATACCAATTTCAAAGAACGCAGGGGCTGTCAGGTGTGGAAATTACCGAACTATCAGTTTAATAATTCACGGTTGCCCAATACTAACATTAATATATTGGCTTGAATTTTTTACAGACGAATAGAAAAACTGGTGCGGATGACCTCAGAGAAGGTAGAAATGTAGAAACGCGTGAGGCAATACTGGCCCTACGACTTGTCTTAGAAGGTAGAATAAGGAAAGGCATACCTACGTGTCTAGCATTTGCAGACTTAGAGAAAGCTTTTGACAATGTTGACTGGGACACTCTCATTCAAATTCTGAAGGAGGAAGGGATACAATACAGGAAACGAAAGGCTATTTACAATTTGTACAGAAACCAGACGCTACTTATAGTATTCGAGGGGCACGAAAGTGAAGCAGTGGTTGGGAAAGGAGTGAGACAGGGCTGTAGTCTATCCCCGACGCCATTCAATCTGTATATTGAGCAAGCAGTAAAGGAAACAAAAGGAAAATTAGGAGTAGGTATTGCTATCCAGGGAGAAGAAATAAATACCTTGAAGCTTGACGTTGACCTCGTAATTCAGTCAAAGACGGAAAACGACTTGGAAGAAGCAGTTGAACGTAATGAAACGTCTGCAAAGGAGGATATAAGATGAACGTCAACAAAAGCAAAACGAAGATAATGGAATGCAGTCGAATGAAGTCAGGTCGTGCTGGCGAATAACGTTAGTAAATGAAACACTTAGAGTAGTAGATGAGTTTTGCTATTTGTGGAGCCAAATACCTGATGATGATCGAAGTACGAAGGATATAAAATGTACACTGGCGATGGCAAGAGGAGCGTTTCTGACGAAAAGTAATTTGTTAACATCGAGTATAGATTTAAGTGTCAGGAAGTCTTTCCTGAAAGTATTGATGGACTGTAGCCATGTATGGAAGTGAAACGTGGACGGTAAACAGTTTAGAGAAGAGGGTAATTGCAGATTTTGAAATTTGGTGCTACTGAAGAATGCTGAAGATTAGATAGGTGATCACGTGACTAAAGAGGAGATACTAAATAGGATTGGGGAGAAGAGGAATTTGTGGCACAACTTTAGAAGAAGGGATCGGTCGGCAGAACACATTCTGAGGTATCAAGGGATCACCAATTTAGTACTGGATGGCAGTGTGGAGGGTAAAAATCGTAGAGGAAGACCAAGAGATGAATACACTAAGCAGATTCAGAAGGATGTAGGCTGGAGTAGGTACTGGGAGATGAAGCAGCTTGCACAGGATGGAGTAGCGTGGAGAGCTGCATCAAACCAGTCCTCGGACTGAAGACCACAACAACGACAGGATTTTTTTTCCAGAAGGTGCAATGCACCTTGTTACGTGAGGACAGTGAATAAAGCCTGACAGCTCCAGAGTTCACGTCCCGCCAGCCCCAGGCCGTTCTCGGAGGTTGGCCGAGGGTCGGCGTGTGGGTGCGATGGTCCGGAGAAAACCTCACTTCCAGTCTGTCCCCCGTTTCTGTCCCACCTCGGGTCCGGATGTCACGTTCAGATTTGATGCAGCTTCATATTGGTTCCCACGCCTTGTTGAGTTGGAAGCTAGTAACCCTGTTTATTAAATTATCAGTCACACGGATTCAATAGCTTCCGTGGAAATGCAGTTCCAAAATTTATCGGTGACAGTCGGGACACTCGTTTGTTAGTAAATCATTTTATGTCGTTTTTCACTGTAGTGTTCCGCTATTGCCGACTTATTCGGCTGCAGTAAGTGGGTTGGTATGGCGCTCATGTTGTTTCCATCTCCCTGCAATTGTGCGGCTCGTTTCCAACGTAAGTCTTTTCGCATTCAAACGCAACTAGATACACCCCCGCTTTTTTGGACCCTAGGTCGCCTTTAACTGTTCCATATAAAGCTAGTATTCTGCCCGGTGGTCGGAAAACACATTAGGTGGTGTTTTCGCAGTATACCTACAATTTTTACGATACATCGCCAGTAAGCGGTATGAAAGCGGGTGTTTCTTATCATCCTCTTCCGTGTTTGAGTCCTCCGTGTCTGAGCGCTCTTACAGGGCAGCGCATAGCCTTTCGGATCTATCGGCATGGAAGATGGATTTCAAATGCCTTAGCTTTGTTCAGACTTTGTTCGTCTGAAACCGCGTATGCCCTTTGTACTAGAGTACTGCATACATTGTTCTTCTGCTAGAAATGTTGGCAGGTGGACGCGTGGAGATATAAATCTATATGCGTTTCCATATGGTTGTTCCCCGAAATATCGCCGACCTTCGACTGGATCCGGTGGTACACCCGAAAACTTGGGAAGCACTACTGGTGTAACTGACATGATAAGGTACGTTTGGCATCCAAAATGGACGGTGACTTGCTCTTTGTACACTCTTGGTGCTAGGCACACTAATTAACTTCAGCAATTGAACCTTAAATTACGTTCCATTGTACTACCCCCCCCCCCCCATGAACCATGGACCTCGCCCCGTAGGTGGGGTGGCTTGGCTGCCTCAACGATACTGATAGCCGTACCGTAGGTGCAACCACAACGGAGGGGTATCTCTTGAGAGGCCAGACAAACGTGTGGTTACTGAAGAGGGGCAGCAGCCTCTTCAGTAGTTGCAGGGGCCACAAAAAATGGTTCAAATGGCTCTGAGCACTATGGGACTTAACTGCTGTGGTCATGAGTCCCCTAGAACTTAGAACTACTTAAACCTAACTAACCTAAGGACATCACACACATCCATGCCCGAGGCAGGATTCGAACCTGCGACCGTAGCAGTCCCGCGGTTCCAGACTGAGCGCCTTAACCGCGAGACCACCGCGGCCGGCGCAGGGGCCACAGTCTGGATGATTGCCTGACCTGGCCTTGTAACATTAACCAAAACGGCCTTGCTGTGCTGGTACTGCGAACGGCTGAAAGCAAGGGGAAACTACAGCCGTAATTTTTCCGAGGGGATGCAGCGTTACTGTATGATTAAATTATGATGCCGTCCTCTTGGGTAAAATATTCCGGAGGTAAAATAGTCCCCCATTTGGATCTTCGGGCGGGGACTGCTCAAGAGGAAGTCGTTATCAGGAGAAAGATAACTGGCGTTCTACGGATTGGAGCGTGGAATGTCAGATCCCTTAATCGGGCAGGTAGGATAGAAAATTTAAAAAGGGAAATGGGTAGGTTAAAGTTAGATATAGTGGGAATTGGTGAAATTCGGTGGCAGGATGAACAAGACATTTGGTCAGGGGAATACAGGGTTATAAATACAAAATCAAATAGGGGTAATGCAGGAGTAGGTTTAATAATGAATAAAAAAATAGGAGTGCGGGTAAGCTACTACAATCAGCATAGTGAACGCATTGTTGTGGCCAAGATAGACCCGAAGTCCACATCTCCTACAGTCGTACAAGTTTATATGCCAACTAGCTCTGCAGATGACGGAGATATTGATGAAATGTATGAGGAGATAAAAAAAATTATTCAGATAGTGAAGGGAGATGAAAATTTAATAGTCAAGGGTGACTGGAATTCGAGTGTAGGAAAAGGGAGAGAAGGAAACGTAATAGGTGAATATGGATTGGGACTAAGAAATGCAAGAGGAAGCCGCCTGGTAGAATTTTGCACAGAGCGCAACTTACTCATAATTAACACTTGGTTCAAGAATAATGAAAGAAGGTTGTATACATGGAAGAACCCTGGAGATACTAGTAGGTTTCAGATAGAGATTTAGGAATCAGATTTTAAATTGTAAGACATTTCCAGTGGCAGGTGTGGACTCTTACCACAATATATTGATTATGAACTGTAGATTAAAACTGAAGAAACTGCAAAAAGGTGGGAATTTAAGGAGATGGGATCTGGATAAACTGAAAGAACCAGAGGTTGGACAGAGTTTCAGGGAGAGCGTAAGGGAACAACTGACAGGATTGGGGGAAAGAAATACAGTAGAAGAAGAATGGGTAGCTCTGAGGAATGAAATAGTGAAGGCATCACAGGATCAAGTAGGTAAAAAGACGAGAGCTAGTAGAAATCCTTGGGTAACAGAAGAGATACTGAATTTGATTGATGAAAGGAGAAAATACAGAAATGCAGTAAGTGAAGCAGGCAAAAAGGAATACATACGTCTCAAAAATGAGATCGATAGGAAGTGCAAAATGGCTAAGCAGGCATGGCTAGAGGATAAATGTAAAGATGTAGAGGCTTCTCTCACTAAGGGTAAGATAGATACTGCCTACAGGAAAATTAAAGAGACCTTTGGAGAAAAGAGAACCACTTGCATGAATATCAAGAGCTCAGATGGAAACCCAATTCTAAGCAAAGAAGGGGAAGCAGAAAGGTGGAAGGAGTATATAGAGGTTCTATACAGGGGCGATGTTCTTGAGGACAATATTATGGAAATAGAAGAGGAGGTAGATGAAGATGAAATGGTAGATAAGATACTGAGTGAAGAGTTTGACAAAGCACTGAAAGACCTAAGTCGAAACAAGGCCGCGGGAGTAGACAACATTCCATTAGAACTACTGACAGCCTTGGGAGAGCCAGTCCTGACAAAACTCTACCATCTGGTGAGCCAGATGTATGAGACTGGCGAAATTCCCTCAGACTTCAAGAAGAATATAATAATTCCAATCCCAAAGAAAGCAGGTGTTGACAGATGTGAAATTTACCGAACTATCAGTTTAATAAGTCACAGCGGCAAAATACTAACGTGAATTCTTTACAGACGAATGGAAAAACTGGTAGAAGCCGACATCGTGGAAGATCGGTTTAGATTTCATAGAAATGTTGGAACACGTGAGGCAATACTGACCTTACGACTTATCTTAGAAGAAAGATTAAGGAAAGACAAACCTACGCGTCTAGCATTTGTAGACTTAGAGAAATCTGTTGACAATGTTGACTTTAATACTCTCTTTCAAATTCTGAAGGCGGCAAGGGTAAAATACAGGGGGCGAAAGGCTGTTTACAATGTGTACAGAAAGCAGAAGGCACTTATAGGAGTCGTGAGACATGAGAAGAAAGCAGTGGTTGGGAAGGGAGTGAGACAGGGTTGTAGCCTCACCCTGATGCTATTCAATCTGTATATTGAGCAAGCAGTAAAGGAAGCAAAAGAAAAGTTCGGAGTAGGTATTAAAATCCATGGAGAAATAATAAAAATTTTGAGGTTCGCCAATGACATTGTAATTCAGTCAGAGACAGCAAAGGACTTGGAAGAGCAGTTTAACGGAATGGACAGTGTCTTGAAAGAAGGATATAAGATGAACATCAACAAAAGCAAAACAAGGATAACGGAATGTAGTCGAATTAAGTCGGATGATGCTGAGGGAATTAGATTAGGAAATGATACACTTAAAGTAGTAAAGGAGTTTTGCTATATGGGGAGCAAAGTAACCGGAGATGGTCGAAGTAGAAGAGATATAAAATGTAGATTGGCAATGGGAAGAAAAGCGTTTCTGAAGAAGAGAAATTTGTTAACATCGAGTATAGATTTAAGTGTCAGGAAGTCAATTCTGAAAGTATTTGTATGGAGTGTAGCCATGTATGGAAGTGAAACATGGACGATAAATAGTTTGGACAAGAAGAGAATAGAAGCTTTCGAAATGTTGTGCTACAAAAGAATGCTGAACATTAGATGGGTAGATCACATAACTAATGATGAAATATTGAATAGAACTGGGGAGAAGAGGAGTATGTGGCACAACTTGACAAAAGGAAGGGACCGGTTAGTAGGACATGTTCTGAGGCATCAAGGGATCACCAATTTAGTACTGGAGGGCAGCGTGGAGGGTAAAAATCGTAGAGGGAGTCCAAGAGATGAATACACTTAGCAGATTCAGAAGGATGTAGGCTGCAGTAGGTACTGGGAGATAAAATGCTTACTCGGGATAGAGTAGCATGGAGAGCTGCATCAAACCTGTCTCAGGACTGAAGACCACAACATCCACAACAAAAGTATTACATCCTAATCAAAATTGTCTCTATTATTGGCCAAAATATGTAATGATTTGTTCCACAGCAGTACAAAACTCACATGTATAATTTTATTCACCACTGGTGTAATTTACAGGTTAAGAAACACATGACACCAAAACCCTGTTACGGCTGAACACGAATCAACTTTCGTGTATTCTCATTGCCTCTGCAGATAACCTATAAAACACTGTTAGGCACTTCACAGAAACTGTTCTGTAAGATACCTAATCGTTAATACCATATGGAAGTGATTGGCGATGGGTACAGCAGAGCACACTGTAAACACTTAGACAGTATTCCACAATGCCAGACACATAGTCAATTCGGTAATTTTAAGTCGTAGCTTCCAGTCTGCTAATAAAACTTTCTTTAACCAAATAAGATGTAAAACTTTCTAAAAGACCCATATATAAGAAATTAAAAATATGATAAAATGGTATCCAATATCACTGTTCACTTCTGGGCTTCTGATTTGACATAAAAATCAGTTATATATCCTTAGTCTACAATTACAGCTCATTTACATTAAACAGTCAACTGTCATATCGGTGCCCACAGACACAATGCTGTTTCCTTGGTGCTCTTCTTGCACACAGAGGTCATGGTTTCATGTTATGTAATTACAAATCGCCATTTGGTTAAAAATTCCAGAAAAATCTTGTGATATGTCCGGATTCATAAGGTAACAGTCTAATTCTCGTCAGCAAGAAATTTCTGCAGCAACTCAGGCAGCTCATCAATTAATTCATCCATTCTTTAATCTCAGATAATTCTAGTTTTTCTGGTACACATACAAGATTTGTATATTATTTCGAAATAGTTTCCATTGTTTCCTTGTCGAATTTTTCAGTATTTCCCTTGCTTTCACGTAGTCATTCCTGTATAGGAGAAATTATAGTCACACGTTGACGCTATGTCTCGTAGAGATGGGCTTGAAGAATTCACCACTATTAATGCGCTACACATTTCCTTCTTTCCCATTACAAGACTCGCCCTTCCCTAACTCTTCAAAGCAGTTCATTTGATCAAAGACTGTAATCGTCATAATATTATCTTAAATGGTTCCGCAATCTGTGTAAGTACATTTAAAGCTTGCTAAACGACGTGACAATTTCAGTGTGATTTATATTACTAACGTCAGTAACGAAACTGTCCAGACTTTTCAATAACCAACACAAACGAAAGCATTCATCAGCTGGCCTCATTTTCTTGCCTATTTGCTGAGGGATGTTAAAGCGTAGAAAACGGTTTTGACACTATTCGCTATCAGTGTACGGTATCCCGTTGTGTCTGTCATGATCTTTTATATACTCTACAGAGCAAAGATAACACCACTCACATGATCGTGATATAACCTACAGCCACGCCTTCTAAATTTGCTTGAACTTGTAATTAAATTGCGGATGCTCATGAAACTAACATTGAGAAACTGCAATAGCTCAATTGCATTATTTTAACGACATACAAGCGATCCAACCCACAGCCCTATACCCCAGATTTAAGGGGAGAAAGGGTAAAAATATTAAAGAATTTTCTTTAGTGTGTCTTTTGTATGTCAGTCCTGAAAATCAGTTGAATATGGGTAGTTGGGTGACCCATAATGGTAGCCAAAATTAGGTAGCTGAAAGGAAGATACGGCCCATTTCTTAGTTTATTAAATTTATGTGTTAAGACTACTATTCAATACCCTATTTCATTGCAATGTCACATCGTTACTATTGTGCAACAACGCCGGCCGTAGTGGCCGTGCGGTTCTAGGCGTTACAGTCTGGAACCGAGCGATCACTACGGTCGCAGGTTCGAAACCTGCCTCGGGCATGGATGTGTGTGATGCCCTTAGGTTAGTTAGGTTTAATTAGTTCTAAGTTCTAGGCGACTGATGACCTCAGAAGTTAAGTCGCATAGTGCTCAGAGCCATTTGTGCAACAACGTAAGTTAACATCACTAGCAGAAAGTGGTAAAAATTTTGTAGTGCAAGAAAAAGTTTATACAATATGGTGGAGTCACTTTAATGTAAAAGGATCACACTTAATTTTCGTGTGTGACAACAAAAACTTAATAATTACCTTTGGACGAAAATGAAATACACTCCTGGAAATTGAAATAAGAACACCGTGAATTCATTGTCCCAGGAAGGGGAAACTTTATTGACACTTTCCTGGGGTCAGATACATCACATGATCACACTGACAGAACCACAGGCACATAGACACAGGCAACAGAGCATGCACAATGTCGGCGCTAGTACAGTGTGTATCCACCTTTCGCAGCAATGCAGGCTGCTATTCTCCCATGGAGACGATCGTAGAGATGCTGGATGTAGTCCTGTGGAACGGCTTGCCATGCCATTTCCACCTGGCGCCTCAGTTGGACCAGCGTTCGTGCTGGACGTGCAGACCGCGTGAGACGACGCTTCATCCAGTCCAAAACATGCTCAATGGGGGACAGATCCGGAGATCTTGCTGGCCAGGGTAGTTGACTTACACCTTCTAGAGCACGTTGGGTGGCACGGGATACATGCGGACGTGCATTGTCCTGTTGGAACAGCAAGTTCCCTTGCCGGTCTAGGAATGGTAGAACGATGGGTTCGATGACGGTTTGGATGTACCGTGCACTATTCAGTGTCCCCTAGACGATCACCAGTGGTGTACGGCCAGTGTAGGAGATCGCTCCCCACACCATGATGCCGGGTGTTGGCCCTGTGTGCCTCGGTCGTATGCAGTCCTGATTGTGGCGCTCACCTGCACGGCGCCAAACACGCATACGACCATCATTGGCACCAAGGCAGAAGCGACTCTCATTGCTGAAGACGACACGTCTCCATTCGTCCCTCCATTCACGCCTGTCGCGACACCACTGGAGGCGGGCTGCACGATGTTGGGGCGTGAGCGGAAGACGGCCTAACGGTGTGCGGGACCGTAGCCCAGCTTCATGGAGACGGTTGCGAATGGTCCTCGCCGATACCCCAGGAGCAACAGTGTCCCTAATTTGCTGGGAAGTGGCGGTGCGGTCCCCTACGGCACTGCGTAGAATCCTACGGTCTTGGCGTGCATCCGTGCGTCGCTGCGGTCCGGTCCCAGGTCGACGGGCACGTGCACCTTCCGCCGACCACTGGCGACAACATCGATGTACTGTGGAGACCTCACGCCCCACGTGTTTAGCAATTCGGCGGTACGTCCACCCGGCCTCCCGCATGCCCACTATACGCCATCGCTCAAAGTCCGTCAACTGCACATACGGTTCACGTCCACGCTGGCGCGGCATGCTACCAGTGTTAAAGACTGCGATGGATCTCCGTATGCCACGGCAAACTGGCTGACACTGACGGCGGCGGTTCACAAATGCTGCGCAGCTATGGCCATTCGACGGCCAATACCGCGGTTCCTGGTGTGTCCGCTGTGCCGTGCGTGTGATCATTGCTTGTACAGCCCTCTCGCAGTGTGCGGAGCAAGTATGGTGGGTCTGACACACCGGTGTCAATGTGTTCTTTTTTCCATTTCTAGGAGTGTACGAAAAGAACACAGCATTTTAAAGCAGATTGCGGTAGCTAACGGCTTTCCTGTAAATGATGTCACGTGCCCCTACAGTAGGCTAAAAAAACGTATAACAAACAACAGGTACACACACACACACACACACACACACACACACACACACACACACACACACAAAATAGAACCGCTAAAGATAGAATGAAAACCATTCTACGAAATTAAACGGCAAAATGTCCCTGCAAATAGAAAAATGTTTTAAAAAGTCTGATGTCAGATGTGGCTTTCAGGTTAACAACACCCTAAAACTGCGAATAAAACATAAACTGAAAGGAGAGTATGACAAATTTGATGGCTCTGGAGTGTACATGATTGACTGCAGTAACTGTGACAGATATTATATCTGTCAAACAGGCCGCTCTTTTTAAATTAAGGTTTAAAGTACACTCACAGCCGCGGAACAAAACTGCCTTGGGACAGAATTTATCTGAAACTGGTAATTCCATAGACAGCAGTGAGAATTGTATGCGTATTCTTCACAGAGTAGAAAAATCGCCGTGCTCTTAATTTGTTAAAGGAGCTTGAAATTTATAAAGCAAAAAGAAGGAACCAACAAAACTGCTTAACTGGCAGAGCAGCTTCGTGCCCAATACAAAATTTGGTTTATTTGACAATGTTTAACTATAATCACTGCACGCCTCTGTTATGTATAGTTTGTTGATAGTTTTACCTAGTATCGAGTGCCTCACATATTTACTTCGTTTTGTACGTTTTTCGCATGACTCTAGCATTTTATTGTTCATTCTCTGTTCATTTTATAGACTGCATTAACTTGATAATGTGGGTCATGCACTGTTACGGAATTTTATTATCATTTTCTTGCAACGGAGTGCCGCAGGGTACGAGGAACCCTCTGGCGGTCACGTTTCTCCAACCACTTCACACCTATGCGGAATTCTGGCGTCAACGATAACATAGGGCGCTGATTAAGTGCAGCACTGTGTTTTCTTTCATCGTGGCGTCTAGAGCCATTTGTTTTATGGTTTTTAATATTATCCTGTACACTATAAAATGTGTTTATTACTTATGTCATTATCTAGAACATTGGCACTAGAGCATATGTCAACTACTGTCTCTTAACTCTTCTTCTTTTTAACAATCTTACTTTTGTCGTATTCTATTTCATTGCTTTTTATTACTGTAATGCCTTTTATACGTTACAACCCCATTACAAACTTCAACTATTGTATCCCCCTTTATTTTTTCTGTTCAATTAATTATTGAAAACTAGTGTATGCTGACAGTAGCGACGTCTGGTGAACTTAACAACACAAATATCTTGTGGCTACTGTACGGCAGCTTGTTTCGAACAATAGTGCTACTGACAACATGACTTGTGCATGTGATGTTATTTATATGTATTTGACGATGCTGGTGCTGATGCTGCATTTAATATTTGACGATGTCACTATGGCTGCAGTACATTATGTCAGTAGTACTTTTCATTGTGGCCTATTTATTGTTTTTAACTGTAGACAGTCTGCGAGTGTATTTATCTTTTTTTCCATTTTTGCTGCTGATCTGATGATAGTCGTTATAGACCGAAACTGGTAATCTGTTAACAAAACAATTTGTGACCTTAGATGTAAATTAGAGGAAACTTATTAATAATTAAGTTTTATTCTTTTATTTTCATTTATCCAACAAATAGGGTTGCTATGCTTTCAACAGTTTAGTTCCAACTAACTTGTAAAGTCACTCAGCCACACTTTTTCAACTAGTATTGAAGATTATCTACGCCGAAAATTTTAAAAAGTCTCCTATTTATTATACGCTCATGTGCCTTTTGGATGTTAATCCTGAATTAAGCAAAGTGGGTAGACGAAAGCGTAGCAACCAATACCTCTTAACTATATCTAGCTGAAGAATAATAGAATAAAAATGAGTATCGATCTTAAGACAAGTTTCTGTTACACCTGCTCCTCCGCATTCTTCTTGAATTTCCGTATACACTATTGATAACTCAAATGCTAAGTATTAATGTTCCACAATAATTGTGGAAAAGTAGTACGTTGTATTCAAGTTATCAATATGTCAATATTGCCCAAAGAACCGGCAAAATATTCCATAAATTGTTCCATACAGCAATTTAAGTTTGCAACTTTTGCAAGCAAACTGCAGTTAAGTTTATTTATTCTATCGGTCATGGAGATGGAGAAAAGGAACCAAAACTAGTTAGCCAAAAACACAGCAACATCAACTTCAGAAAAGTAGCAGAAGCTGAGTAGTTGAAGACGTTGCCGGTCTTGTACAGATGCCAACTGAAACCTGTAGTGGGTAATTGAAAGCCGTTTCTTACCTTTATAAGATGTAGATCTAACATTCCGGAAATCAATTTGAGGATCCACTGTGCGTTACATCAAATGTTTACAAATATCCAACCACAGCCAGGTTTGAGTGTAAAGATACCCTAACCAGTAGTGTCAATAAAGTGGGCGATATTTGTTTTGCACTGCCATGGAACAATTCTTAGCACTTTTTGATACAGAAATACACAGTTCCTATATTGTGCTGCTTTACTTGTGGTACAATGATCGACCCAATGATTTACCAGCACAGAAAGGTCTTTTTAGTTGATATTACAAGGCCAGATCAGTCAGACTGTTGCTCCTGCAGCTATTCCAAAGGCCGCTGCCCCTCTTCTGGAACTATACGTCTAACCTCTCAACAGACACCCCTCCAGTGTGGTTGCAACTACCGTACGTCTATTTGGCTGACGCACGCAAGGAGCCTCCCTCACCAAATTTGGAACAAGAATAACGTGTTGTGTTTATTTATGTTACAAATAAATACGAGACTGAAGACTGCCGAGGAAGAGACAGACGTGAGAGTGTTTAATGAATAGTATGTACAGCAACGAGCTGAGAAATTTATAAGAATTATATGTAGTAGTTATATGTATCATCGTCAGTCCTAGAATTAAAAGTAAGTTTACAGTATAAAGTGGTTTCAGCAGCAAAGATGTGAATTCAGAGTATAATAAACGGAGCAGATGGACCGAGGTTAGCTACGCCTTCTACACCTTCTAAGACAGTCGACCCGCAGCGGGGTGGGTGCTAGCTGTCATCCACAGCTGATTCCCTGGCTTTAGCCTTGCAATGGGTTGGAGGTGGGAGGGGGTGGGAGGGGCAGTACTGTTTGGCAGCTGGTCTTGTTAGTGATTCCCCTTGCGATTGGTCTCCGTCCACCACCTGGTCTCACTCTCCTCAAGCTAGATGCCTCTTACTACACAATACCAGCAAAAATTTGAACTTCAGGATTTACCACTACACATTCCAAATCTAACTCCCTTACTCTTACTACAGAACGTAATAACTATCGCATCTTACTGGCGTATTTGCCTAATGACTTGCCAGACATTAAATTAAACTTGAGGTACTACCGGAACATTTATACTGGCTCAAATCAGGTGTAGGGCTGCGTGTGTATCATTGGGTTTACAAAATTTGGAAAAATTTGGATCTCAAACCTCATACTAGAAGAACGCTCACAATGAATTATAAATGGTTAAAATGGCTCTGAGCACTATGGCACTTAACATCTGAGGTCATCAGTCCCCAGAACGTAGAATTACTTAAACCTAACTGACCTAAGGACATCACACACATCCATGCCCGAGGCTGGATTCGAACCTGAGACCGTAGAAGACGTGCGGTACCGTACTGAAGCGCCTAGAACGGCTCGGCCACCGCGGCCGGCTAGTGAATTATATACAGTGTCACAATTTAGACATTAATTCAGCTGATCCATAAAATTTCGGGCTTGCAGCCGCATAAATTTGACTTCTTCTAATATTTCGGCTGAATACCGCCCAGCCATCTTCAGAGTGAGCCGAGGTGACTGACGCTCCAGCCCTTGCTCCGTCCTTTTAAAGCCGCGAACCGGACCACTGCGCATGTGGCCACAGATACACAAGGCGCCAGAGACGCTAATCGGCGGCAAAGACGTATGGCATATGCATGGAAATAGATCTATGGCTGCACCGTCAATCCACACGGTGATAGCGATGTATCACTGCGAGATGCATCGTCGCGACGTCTTTGTGATTTTATTACAGAAATTGCCGGTTTCCAAGATTTGTCTAAGCTGAAGCCGCTATCTCTGTTAATTAAATTCGTCGCCAAGCGAATTTCAATTACTTTCTTCACTACTGAGTCCGAGAAGGCTGAAGTCGAGGCTGAAATTTCACCGTTATCGTACACCATAGAGTGTCCAGTGTCAATACAGTGCTCGGCCACCGTAGATTTATTAGGTTGTAACAGCCAGGTGTACCTGCGGTGCTCTGTGCCTCTCTCCTGGTTAGTACGTGTCGTCTGTCCGATGTATGAACGGCCGCGCTCACAGGGGATCTTGTAAACCCCAGGCTTCCGAAGCACCAAATCATCTTTAACGAAACCCAGGAGTGCTACTGTCTTTGGTGGAGGGCGAAAAATCACTTTCACTTCATACTTACTGAGGTTCCGTCCTATTTTTGACGAAAGGCTTCCCACGTATGGCAGAAAAGCCACCCACACACCATACAGTAATTTACCAGCAGAGCACAGTTATACTACAAGAAATACACGTACACTATCGGGTTATCATTCAAATATAAAATATTCAACAATTAACTATAATATGGTACTCCCTGCTTTCAGTGTTAAATTTTTCTCTCGGTTTTTCTCAGCGTACACACACGTCGTACCTTGAGTTCCATTATTCGCTGAGACTCTCTCAAATCACTAAATCCTGGGGAGCCATATACTCCATCTTTAGTATGTCCTCTCTCTGTGTCAGATTCATTACCACACGAGTCAGATAGCCTCCGCATCACTGCGTAAGATGTAAAAAGACTCAGACAATGAAAAAAACCCAAATTCGGGCAACTTTGTCACTGTCCAAGTACGACTCTACTTTGGCAGAGTCAGCTCCATCAAAGATGCTTCTTTGGCGCAGTAATCCTCTTGTCCTCATCCTGATTACCAGGTTTCTAATCCTTACTGTAACTTCCTATCGCCTCCTTCACAAGCAACGTTCACTCTTCCATATGGTGACACTTCCCTAAGGTAAAAAAATTTCCCCGAAGGCCCAACGGCCGCCATGTCATCCTCAGCTGAGTGCACCCCGCTTCCCAACAGCGCTCGGGAGACGGGATGGTCAACCATCCAAGAACGAGCGTAGCCCGACAGCGCTTAACATCGTTGATCTGACGTGAACCGACGTTACCACTGCAGCAAGACCGTTGGCCTTCCTTATTTTAAGAACATCTAATTCAGACACGTATCAGTTGCGGTTCATTATTTAGTAGGATAATATCTGAACACATCGTAAAATCATTGATACCAGGTTTTCATGCAGCATCTTGAAGTTCAGTTCCTAGGACTGAAAAGTGCAGGGTCTCACTGCTTTATTCTCTCGAAAGTTTGAAATGTGACACTGACTCCCAGATCTACGTGACTGAAGAGTCTATTTCAATGATGTTTTCACGTGCAATATGCGTCACGCAAAAATGGTTCCCATTACATGTTAAAGGACTGACATCTCAGAAAACGATGCATTTTAGACAACATACGCTCCTTTGCCAAGATTTTATCTCACGTGACCTCGCAAAGTCAAGAGCAGATTAATTGTGCCTCATATAGGTGAGCCAAACACTGCTTCTGCTGTGATTGTGTTAACTATCAGGAACACTACTGTTAGCTTATGTGATTGGACAACAAACTGTAGGCTACATAAGCCTATAGTTTAAATTATACTACTTTACTGTGAATAGTTCTGTTAACTCTACTCTTCTGCAGTGAAAGCATAGGCCAATTACTGTTCACACTGCAGTGCCCAAAAACAATTTTTTTCTCGTCCCTGAGTCCTGGCCACTAGAGTCGAGAGGATAACAAATTGGAACATCATTGACTTTAACAGGACATTTCACTGAACTAACCACATAGTTTTCTTCTAATAACCTAACTCTTTTATCTATATACATTTCATACCCTACCCTCTGTATTACTCATGGTTTGCATCCTGCTTTCTATCTCATCGTTTAGCTCTTGCGTTGTATCTTGCAATTCATCTGTGTTATTATCGTTTTGGCAATGGTTTGGTCACTCCACCTCAACTCAGCACCTGTTGGACTTGTTAGCTGGTTGCTGAATACCTACTCTAAGGTACTGCTCGTCATTGGCATTATAACAAGGCCCCCTTGTGCCATGTACCACGTAATCAACTACTGTTCCATGAACACGACTACTGTCCTGTAAAAAGTGCGGTTTCGAATTATGGTGGCCTCCATACCCATTATCAGAGTGGTTAATGTGGTGTCACCGCCAGACACCACACTTGCTAGGTGGTAGCTTTAAATCGGCCGCGGTCCATTAGTACATGTCGGACCCGCGTGTCGCCACTGTCAGTGATCGCAGACCGAGCGCCACCACACGGCAGGTCTTGAGAGACTTACTAGCACTCGCCCCAGTTGTACGGACGACTTTGCTAGCGACTACACTGACGAAGCCTTTCTCTCATTTGCCGAGAGACAGATAGAATAGCCTTCAGCTAAGTCCATGGCTACGACCTAGCAATGCGCCATTAACCATTTCTAGAGAGAGTCTCACTTGTATCATCAAGAATGCTGTATACAAATGATGGATTAAAGTTAAGTATTCCAGCAGCTACGTACTTTTCTTTATAGCATTCATTACGTATCCTGTTTCAGACCTAAAGCCAGACTGCGTGAGTTGACGCGTGCATTTCGGCCTCCTCCTGCAACACAGTGTTGGCTCTTCTGCCAACACCACAGTTAACTTCAAATTTTTTACAATGTTCTTTTCATTTTACATTTCGATCCATACCTAACTCTTGCTAAAAGTTCTGGGATGAACGTATACTATCCAAATTGCGTCCTGAATGGTGATTTCTCTTCCAAGTTTATTGGGCAAATTAATAAGACAAATGTTAATGAGTTCAGGTAGGTCACAGAGTTTATTCAATACTGATTACCTTTTACCATGTCTTTAAAGTACTCAACTGAGTCAGAGTGAACATTATTCAAATAATTTTATTTTATTATTATATTGAATTTAATTCTATCCTTAAAACTTATGGACCAGAGCTCGTAAGGAAAACTACATGAATTTCATTTTATATCTACTGTCCTTCATTACTGTCGACAGTCTAGCCACTGCTTCACTGCATAAGTGACTGCATGCAGATTTCATGCATAGAAGGTGCCCCAGGAAGTTCGTGTAGAATGATCAGTCTAACAGCCACATGTTGTGATGTTGATCATTGTTCCAATCTGGAAACAGAGAGTGGGGATACACCAAAACAAAGTATCTTCGGGACTCCTTTTCATGAGGGTCATACTAATTTCTTCTAATGGCCTGATTAACGCACTCTAACACAAGTTGAACGTTCCAGGCTTCTCTGCTTGTTGACGTCTACTTTTGCATCCTGTCCCATCTGTACCTCTCATTTCATTGCTACTTCCTGCATTCTCACCTTCATAATCTCATATGTATACACTACGCAATAGAACTGCATGACCACTTTTTCGAAACCCCGTAATTGCCTCCAATTGCTACACGTAAGTTAGAAATTTGGCTCAGAGGTGCTTGCAACCTTGCTCTGTAGTGGTGCACCCTGCTGCGGCATCCACGGGCTCGATGACGCTTCAAACAGCTAGGTGTCAACACATAGGGGAAAAAAGTCCAGAGGTCAGAAGTTCATCTGATGTGTAAAGTGGGTTAATGATGTCACATTGGCACCCAATTTCACAAAACGGGTCAGCCCAAGTGATTTAATTTACAGCTTGGAGGCAGTGACGATAGTTTAGAGAGGAATTATTGGAACAACGAGAAGGTGACAATGAAAATGAAAATACGAAACCCATAAGAGACGAGATAGTGGAAGAATGTACAGTAAACATGATTCTGCACTCAGGAAGCGATGATAGTTCTTTCAATTAAGAATTGTTTGACCTGATTAGGTGTAACAGGAAAGATTTGACCTATCATCTAACAGGTGTTCACATTGGCAGAATTACTGGAGTTTGAAGGAAACCGTTTAGAGAAAACTATTACTAATATTAATCGGTCAATTGAAGTGTGAACATAACTTCCTAGGAGAGCCCCAATTAAATGCGTCAGTATTGCTTGGATTTGATTGGATGTAGAAGCATAATACTATTCTGAAATTTTCCAGGAAGCAGTTGATTTTGCAAAATACAGTCCACAAAGGTGTAATGCCATATGTAGGACATTGTATAGAGGAAGGGGAGGGAGGAAAGTAGTTGTCCAATTTTTTGAACACTTGTGAGAGTAACGCAGTAAGAAGTAATTCTAAAGATGAAGATAAGAATATGAGCGATACTTCACTTGAAAGGAAGGTAGTGGAGAAGTTACACAGGTCTTTTAAGTATCCAGGCGAATGGAGACTTATTAAGTGTATTTTCAGATCAACCTGGTAGTATAAAAGGTTAGGAATGTAAATTAAGATTAAAGAAGCGAAACCTTTCTTTGTGAAACTGTATGCTATACCGATAGCATTAAAATAACCTATGAGCAAAGAATTTAATAAAATATTAACACAAGGTATAACTGAATGACCGAAAAGTTCATACTATAATCACTTCACACTCTGAGAAAACCGTGTGGAAATATGGGAATGATTGTCGCTACTTGATTGTTTAATCAATATATATAGGTGGAATGGGAGAGAAAAGCTCCTATCGAAGAAACGTTAATACGACTAGATGGGGTGAAATACATTAATTGTCTGGATATTACCTCTGGCTATTGGCAAATTTGGTTACACAACAGATCTAGGTCAGACTCTGTCTTTCTTTTAGAAGATGTTCACACCAATTTATTGTTTTTTTCTATTTCGACTAAACGAATGGTTAAGTATTTTTATACAGGCGCCAGACCAGACTTTAAGTCCAAGTATACAGGAAAATCTTCTAATATATGTCGCCAATGTATTGATTAAGGTGATATCCTAGCTACTAATGTAGAACTGAGTAAATCGTCATTTGGAGTCCAACAAGGAAAACACAAGATAATACTGCCAGCAGGTGTACAATGAGGCCTGACCCAAAAAGAAAAGAGGCAATTAATAATTGTCCATATCATAAATCAACAAATCAGTTAAAAAACTTGTTTTTGTAGATGCTATATATCCAGCTTTACTGTAGTGAGCCCAGGTGTCATAAATTTGTTAAAAAAGTCTCTAGTTGATGTGGGGTCCAAAATAGGAGAAGGCATTTCATAATGTAAAAAAACGCATTAGTGTAAGCTAATATCTTCACTGTCCAAGATTTAATGAAGAGTTTAAGATGAGTTATGATGCCTCACATTACAGGATCTCTTGTGAAATCTTTCAAATAGATTTTGATGTTTCTGAAAACTATAGAAGTATCACATTAGCAAGCAGACCGCTAAATATACATGAAATGAATTATTACATAATGGAGAAGAAGTTCTTGCAGTTATTTGGAATTTTTAAGAGTTGAAATAACTTTTAGTGATAAACAGGACTGTAGTCTAGAGATAAAACTTAGTCATTGTTAAATTGCTGCAAGAAAAATTAAAGTGTTGTGTATTATTAATTCAAGAATTTGATTTTATTGTGGTGTATGTGGGCACATTATCACGTCTACCTAAGCTCTTTCACAAATATTATACAAAACATAGTGTGGGAAAGAGCTACGGAGGAACATTATTACATGATATAATGCGAGAGCAGAGGCTGGATAGTCATTAAAGCTAAATATGGCAGTCTCTAGAGAATGGTAGCTTGGCACCAATGAAGAAAGCCCTTCAGTCAGTATTTCAGGATGTTTCGTGCTGTAGGACAGGTGTAGAAAGCGGTTAGAAAATATGTGTAACTCAGCTTGTTGTAGATAAACTGATTTGATGTATAGCTTGCGGATATGGTCAATTTGGCATTAAAAAACTTATTCCGCATGAATCAATTTTTGTATCGTAAAATATTGGTATGACTTGCAAAGTCCCCAATGGAGTATGGGATTCGTGTGCAAGAAATCCATTTTTGGGTAATTATCAATAGGCAGAGGTAGATTTAAGTACATATTAGTGGTACTAAAATGCTCGTCTAAAAAGTTGCTTCTGTGTACTTTAAAAACAGCTGCATCTTTGAGTGTGATCACACGTTTCAGCAATAATTATTTCGTACAACATCGACAACCAGCTCGTTTGTTGTCGGATAAAGGTAGTCAGCTTGATTGTGAAAAGCTTACAATGTTCTTAGAGTAGGGTTTAAAATATACCAGAATATCAACATATTTACAGCAAGGAATTCCGGTGGAGAAAATAATGAAAGCTATTAGACGATTGCGTAGAATGTACAGCACAAGTGGACTCCGTACCTGTCCGCAGCGTCTTAAAGATATTTAATTTTTAATTAACGAGTTGCCACATGGAAGTAGAAAGGAGTCCAATCCATGGAAAGCCTTTAATCCATAACTTAAAATTGCCTCCTCAGTGAAACACAGAGGTAAATATTATGTATGAAGAAGTCAAACAGCTTTTAGAACGAAGTTGACGAAAAAGATTACGAGGTCTTAAAAAAACAGCGCACCTACCAATCTTCAATATAAGAGACTGGGTAACGGTGAGGGCGCAGGAACGCAGTTCAAAAGCAAAAGGAAAAGTAAGGAAATTTTATCCTAGGAATATCGGGCTTTGCGAGGTCGTCGGTATTAAACTTTAGGAGCCGTTAACACTGAAAGATCTGAAAACTAGAAGGGACAAAGATGTATACAAGACTGAACATGTGCAAAAATGCGGAGTTTTGCAGGTAAAGAAGGGGCCGAAAGGAACATATCAATAACTTTTATTCAATGTATCATCTGGTACAGGCGTGCTCAAACTATTAGTATGGTTATTTTTAACTATAGTTGGAAACTGCAAGATGGATCTCAGAAGATCTCAAAGAAAAAAGTATACGTTATTTAGAATTAATCGACAGCTTGCATGAAAGGCACTTACAAATGAACAGTAATATAACAGAATGAAATGGTGATTTATTTCGTCGGTTGTATCTAGAATCATTTGAGATTAACTCAAGTTACGAAAAGACGTTAAGTTTTGTCGCAGATGCGGCATATTAAGAAATGGAAGTTAAAAGTGATCGCTGGTAGCGATGGCAAAGAGAACAGACAGAATTACTACGACAGTGAACTGAACTGAAATTAAATACTGATTTATGTTTCTGCTTCCCCATATACTATTGGCTGCCAACAATAAAAATTCAAGGCACCAAGAACTTTATTACACTGATGAAAGTTTCAGCATGCAAGTGGCTTACGATCTGCGTCAGTGTATCGAGCATGTATTATGGGAGGTGCTCACGCTATAAGAATCCTTACTAGTGATCTCACAACGCAGTTATCCCAGCGAGGAAGGCTGTACCCTTGAAAGTTTGGCAATTCATTCACCACCACTTCAAAATCTTTTATAATGTAAAGTGGAATACTTTACTCAGCAGTAACATGTGTACTGCCTACTTAATTCACTTTTAGCTCTCTCAGATGTGTTGGAAGAGGGATATACTTACATATAAAAAGTAGTATTATTCCCATATACTACAAAGTTTTTTTTCTAATCTTTGGAATAAAACTGAAGTCGTTTGTCATTGATGATATGTACATTGTTTACATGATTTGTTTTATCTTATTAGTTCACACTCTTCGAGAGCTCTTTCTCAATGGCTGGAGCTTCACAAATTTTGAACTATGATCTAAAACTAGAGAGCAGGTACACAAATCCACGCTGTCATTTTTATAGTCAACTGAAAATCTGTCTACGGCTTTATTGTAAAGGACTGGACGTATTGCTCCTTACGAAAATAAATTCGAGACTTAAGTTTTTTTAATATCTGTCACGTTTTCAAAACTTTCCTAAATCTCTTCTCCATATTGTCAAATAAGTAATTTTTCCTTAGCTTGTCTGCATAGTTCTTTGATCCGAAATGTGGATGGCAATCTCTAGATCTTGCTTGATGATTGTCTCTTCCTCTAGTAAACTCATTCGTTCCTTGCCAAGGAGAACTGAAATAGTAACTACATGCACCCTGCATTTCATACTGTCACCTGTCCTTACGTGGACTGATCAACACTGTCGTCACACAAAACCTTAGTGGTAAAGTGTCGTTTTATTATTGGACATCAATGTGTCTATTACCTTTCCACCTGTTTCTGCAAAAACCTTCCAAATTCTGATTATTATTTGCATATAAGTGTAACTGTCCCAAACATTGCGCAGTCGCACAGTTCAAACTAAGTCTGTCTTTGGAAATCCAGTTCATTTTTCCTGTACTGGTACAAATGGTTCGAATGGCTCTGAGCACTATGGGACTTAACATCTATGGTCATCAGTCCCGTAGAACTTAGAACTACTTAAACCTAACTAACCTAAGGACATCACACAACACGTAGTCATCACGAGGCAGAGAAAATCCCTGACCCCACCGGGAATCGAACCCGGGAACCCGGACGTGGGAAGCGATAACGCTACCACACGACCACGAGCTGCGGACCCTGTACTGGTAACTTTATCATAATGAGAGAAATTAAGTCAGGCTGTTTCAGGGGATTATCTAAATAGAAATTTTCTGAATATTTTTGAAAGAACTGATAGAAATACACACAGTTATTTAGAGCACATTCGAATTACGTGACGAACAGAATGATGATGTACAATATCAGTAAAATATCTATGGGCTTCCCGTACATGGTATTTGTGCTTGTAACATCATATGACCCAAATTGCAATAGCTCAGGATGAGGCGAACAGTAGCAGGATGACTTGTTTGAATTTTGTTCAGAAACGTGCTTTGGGACGAAATGTATGGAATTGTATGTAAAAGAGTCTACTTATATCGTGCTAAAAAAACTTTTTAAGCGTTTCTGAATATCGAAATTTTTCTGCTTTTATATAGTTTTCTAAAAACTGTAGTTACACTGTGGCCCCTTTTGTATACCTATGTACCACTTTTTACACTGAACAGTAAATAAAAATGTATAGGCATGCGTATTCAAATACAGATATCTGTAAACAGGAAGAATACCGCAGCGCGGTGGGCAACGCCTACATAAGACAACAAGTGTCTGACGGTTACTGCTGTTACCATGGCAGGTTAGCAAGATTTAAGTGAGCTTGAACGTGGTGTTATCGGCGCACGAGCGATGGGCCACAGCACCTCCGAGGTATCGATGAGGTGGGGATTTTCGCCTACGACCATTTCACGAGTAGATAGTGTCGGAAGTTCCATGCGGCTTTTCGCGGATGATGCTGTAATATACAGAGAAGTTGCTGCATTAGAAAATTGTAGCGAAATGCAGGAAGATCTGCAGCGGATAGGCACTTGGTGCAGGGAGTGGCAACTGACCCTTAACATAGACAAATGTAATGTATTGCGAATACATAGAAAGAAGGATCCTTTATTGTATGATTATATGATAGCAGAACAAACACTGGTAGCAGTTACTTCTGTAAAATATCTGGGAGTATGCGCGCGGAACGACTTGAAGTGGAATGATCATATAAAATTAATTGTTGGTAAGGCGGCTACCAGGTTGAGATTCATTGGGAGAGTCCTTAGAAAATGTAGTCTATCAACAAAGGAGGTGGCTTACAAAACACTCGTTCGATCTATACTTGAGTATTGCGCATCAGTGTGGGGTCCGTACCAGATCGGGTTGACGGAGGAGATAGAGAAGATCCAAAGAAGAGCGGCGCGTTTCGTCACAGGGTTATTTGGTAACCGTGATAGCGTTACGGAGATGTTTAACAAATTCAAGTGGCAGACTCTGCAAGAGATGCGCTCTGCATCGCGGTGTAGCTTGCTTGCCAGGTTTCGAGAGGGTACGTTTCTGGATGAGGTATCGAATATATTGCTTCCCCCTACTTGTACCTCCCGAGGAGATCACGAATGTAAAATTAGAGAGATTAGAGCGCGCACGGAGGCTTTCAGACAGTCGTTCTTCCCGTGAACCATACGCGACTGGAACAGGAAAGGGAGGTAATGACAGTGGCACGTAGAATGCCCTCCGCCACACACCGTTGGGTGGCTTGCGGAGTATAAATGTAGATGTAGATATAGAGTGTACTGTAAATATCAGCAGTCCAGTAAAACATCAGATATGCAACTTCGCTGGGGCCGGAAGAATATCCTGGAAGAACGTGTCAGAAGTGCAACCCTTCCACAAATTGCTTCAGATTTCAATGCTTGGCCATCAAGTGTCAGCGTTCGAACCATTCAACGAAACTTCTTCAATATGGGCTTTCGTTGCCGAAGGCCCACTCGTGTACTTTTGATGACTGCATGACACAAAGCTTTACGCCTCGCCTGGGGCCCATCAACACCGACATTGAGCTGTTGATGACTGGAAACATGTTGCCTGGTAGACGAGTCTCGTTTCAAATTGTATCCAGTGTATGGACTTGTAGAGGTATGGAGTCTACCTTATAAATCCATGGACCCTGTATGTCAGCAGGGAGCTGGTCAAGTTGGTGGTGGCTCTGTAATGGTATGTGGCGTGTGCAGTTTGAGTGATATGGGACGCCTGTTGCGACTAGATACGACTCTGACAGGTGACACGTACGCAAGCATCCTGTGTGATCATTCACGCCCATTGTGCATTCCAACGGACTCGGGCAAGTCCAGCAGGAAACTGCGACACCCTACACGTCAAGAAATGCTCAAGACTGGCTCCATTAACACTATTCTGAGCTTAGCCACTTCCGCCGGCCACCAAACTCCGCAGACACGAACATTATTCACCATATCTGCATTGAAACGTGTTGTCTGGAAAAGTTCTCCCTCGTACTCTTACTGTTTTATCTACAGCCCTGCAGGATTCGTGGTGTCAGTCCCCTCCAGCACTACGTCAGAGATTAGTCGAGTGCATGCCAAGTCGTGCTGCAGCACTGCTGAGTGCTCGCGGGGGGTCCTACACGATATTAGCTACATGTACCAGTTCGGCTCCTCAGTGTATATACCCACTAAGAGAAGAACCGAAGTTGTTATCGAGGTACTGTGCAAGCTGTTGCTTGCTCCATCGTGTCTTTGTTATGTTTACGTGGAATGTGCTGCTTTCTCTGCTGAGTGCTCGCGGGGGGTCCTACACGATATTAGCTACATGTACCAGTTCGGCTCCTCAGTGTATATACCCACTAAGAGAAGAACCGAAGTTGTTATCGAGGCACTGTGCAAGCTGTTGCTGGCTCCATCGTGTGTTTGTTACGTTTACGTGGAATATGCTGCTTTCTCTGGTCCAAATGAACTGAGCATTGACTGGAAATGCTTGTGCTCGGCTACCTGGAGACCATTTGCGGCCATACATGGATTTTATGTTCCGTAACAACTACATCATGCCACTGGAACACAATGGTTCAGGATTAGTTTGAAGAAGATTCTGGACAATTCGAGCGAATGATTTGGCTACCCAGATCGCCCGACATGAATCCCATCTAATATTAATGGAACAAATCCGGAAAGTCTGTTCATACGTAACGTCCTGCACAGGCAACACTTCCGCTATTAAGGACAGCTATAGAGGCAGCATGGTCCGATAGTTCTACTGGGGACTTCCTACGTGTTGAGTCCACGCCACTTCAAACTGCTGCACTATGCCGGCAAAAATAGGTCCGAAACGATGTTAAGGATGTGTCCCATGACTTTTGTCACCACAGCGTAATCTGACAACTGTCACGCCACGTGTGTGTACGGTAGAAATTATTTTAAGAACAGTGAAAAGCGGTAGCTGAACCGGTCTCTAGGCGATTTACCTCCTTACAGATTTCTCTTGATAATGGCATACTATGCCTAAATCTTGATCGTGGTGAACAAATAAATTTAACTACAGTCCGAGGGCAAAATTTAGTCTTTTCTAAAACATTGCTGGACTGTGGACTTACTTAACAGAATACAGGGTGGTTCCGAGATCATTTAACAAACTTTCATTGATAATGGAAAAGGCAAAATTTACCAGTTTGAGGTAAGGGACCATGGTCGGGAACGACCTAGTCGGAATTCACAAGCGAAAATCTTTCTGATACTTCTGACAATACCTGTTGAATACTTGTACCGATACTGTTGTTGCTAAGATTGTAGGGTAGGCAACTTTCAGGAGTACTTTGGACCGAAGCAATAAAGTAATGTCAAGTAGACGTGGGTTCCAAAATAGAACTATGAGAATCTGTTCATCTTCAACAATGTGTAACACATCTCTTCTACTGTAAGCTCTTTGGTTTTCATATTCACGGAGTAGGTAGTGTGGACCAAAGCAAGAAAAATGTCCAGTAGACAACATTTGTACAGCCCATACCTTAAGGGCTATGAACACATGTCCTTGTTAGTTACTGTGAAACAAATATCTTCTACTGTTAGGTCTTTGGTTTTCAAATTCTTGGAGAAGATGATGTGGACTAAAGAGGAAACGGTCCAATAAAGGAGGACACTGAAGTACATACCTTAACAGACATGAGCACTCGTTCATCTTCGCTACTATGAAACACATCTGCTGAAAAACTTCTCGTTGTTCTTGCATTTTAGAGCCCATGTTTACTACAAATTTTATTCTTGTTACTAGCACCACTGAATGTTTTCAATCCAACAGTCTTAGCAACATATAATTCACCGTCAGAAGTATCAAAATGATTTTGCTTCTAACTTTCGACCTGAAACTGACACATTTATTTTTTTTTAATTACAGGATGTATGTATAGCCACCTCGGTTGCACATTCATAGTGTAACTAAGTTAACACACGGTTGCTGGACCTCAGACAATAAAAATGTTTAGAAGTTCATCATACATTTATCTTTGTCTATCATCGCTACACGTTTCTAACATCATCTTTATCAATGGTTGCAACTACAGAACTTTTTCGATTTAACGTAGAATTATTTGTGCCATCACACTGAGAAGCAATGGCTTATCTGGGGTGCGTCTGCTTACCTCCGCCTTCAGACTAATTAAAAGTATAAAGTTAACAGGGAGTCAAACAAACTGTGAAACATTTTAATAAAAATGTTTCCGTCACAGTCGTAATGAAATAAGTTTGAAAGATTCACTTCTCGTGCCGTCCAAAACACTTCCAGGTAATCGATTAATGTAAGTAGGAGAAGAACGCAAGCTTACCCCTATCCACGAATCGTAAGAAATAATAACACCAGGAAGAAGCTTATTTTCTTCATGTTACGTTTGCCGTAGAAACCGGAATAATCATCTCCTAAACATTATGCATTGTCAATAAATGTGTCAAGATTAAAGGGCTTGCAATTTTGAGAAGGTTAATGGATGATTCCAGTGACACTTGTAATAGCTGCACGAAGGCGGAATGAAGGGCTAGAGTTAAACATCTGAAGACGTGAGAGCTAAAGATCTCATCCCTGACAATGTCACTAGAGACTCAGTACTAACGAAAATGGAGATGCAGTTTCAATCCCACCTAGACCATGGAAATGAAAACAAAAATGATTTGAATACATCGTAAAAGAAACTTCCTTCAGTGCAGAATTGACTCAAGGCGCACAAGCATCTGAACTGTGGATCAGTCATAGTAACATACCAAAGAACTGACAGCAACTGAGAGCAATTTCACGTATTCAAGACAAGAACATAACGAGATTGTACAAAGAAAAGCCTGTCGAAAGCTGCAACTTTTACTTTTTTTATTCACTCCATGATCAGTTTCGAACCGAGACCCATTTTCAAATCATCTTATAGAGTAATACAGGTATTACCAAATTTTGAAGCATGGCCAAAAGGATTCAGAACATATCGTTCAAGACTTACGGAGCATAGTCACGTATGGTATTCTGGAAGCCGTGAGATCAATGTCAAAAATGTGCAGCGAACGTTTACAGCGCATACATAAAACAGGAAGTTAACTTCTTCCGCTGACATAACGAAACCTCGGGAAGGGTGCCCAATCAGGATATAGGAAGTATTTTTTATTTACTAAAATGTTCTCCAACCATCAAGAATACAACAATTAATACAATAACCATACAAGTCAACCAATAAAATTATTACTTTCTTAAAACCTTCAACCAAAAACAAGTACTTAAATCATTGAACAATAAAACGCAGCAGCGCCACATACGGCGCGAATTACAAAGCTGTATGCCGTGTTGGCACGCGAAAACATTAAATGTAAACAGCAATATTAGTATAAAAGAAACCACTAGACCACGAGCTGCAGACGCACTAAACAGAGGGGGCAAGTGGGCAATATTTTAAGAAAGTAAGAATATTATCAGTAGTAATAAGAGAAAATTATTGAAATTTGACCGAAAACAATTATTCGTATTTTTTTTAATCAGATAAATAACAACTACTACATTCAACAAAGAAACATAGGTCATTCGGGAGAAGACGTACAGATAATATATGCTAATAAAAAGGAACCCAAACATAAATAACCAGTAATCCGAACCTCATAATTTTCCATACGCATCATCCTACATATGCAGCGTAAAGGCACAACAAACATAGAAGCCGTAATGTCCAACCAGCAGCAGCCATAGCCACCACTGGCTACAGTGCACACTGAAATCAAAAGTTCTACTGCTCAGTATGTCAGCACAGGAGCACAATAACGACGTGGGCGCATGACAGACCAACGGTATTTACCACAACCGAACTATATACCATAAAATTTGCAATGTATTTTTATTACATGGGGAAGGGAGGTTGAAATGGTGTAGTGGGCGAGGGGGACAAACAAGAATTGCGGGCGGTAGTCATACAGATCAAAAAGCTTGAAACTGACCTCTGTACCTGACGACGAACCTGGGGAGCAAAATGACACTACGTTAATATTATGAATGAGTGGAAGAGGGGGGAAGGTGGGTGAAAGGTGGAAATGGAGGAACGAAATGGATGTGACGAAATGAGGGTGGGGAGGAGAGGGGCGAAGCCCAGTTGTACGTGGGCCAGGGGTGGGCGGAAGTTACAACGGTGTTGGTGGTAGGAGGAGAGCGTATAAACTGTATTTTGGTGTATTTTGGAACAGAGAAAAGAAGCGACTAAAGCTAAATTCGACTTGTTGGAACACTTCAACCGGCTCCTTTATTTTGCTCTTAAAAATTTCAAGTTCCTCCAAAATATCCAACTGTATACTTTCGATGCGTGATGCAAAATCTTAAGCGTGTTATCTATTACCTACCCGATGACCCTCATTTTTTAAATTCTGTCAAAACGTGGTCCTATTAGAAGGACCTATATGTTCTTTAATACGGATGATAAAATTTCCTCCGTTTGTTCAATATAAACTGATTCACAGGATGAATTATATTTACCACCCCCCCCCCTCTGGCCCCTCCCCCAAGATTGCCAGGCCTATGTTTCAACATATACCTTAGTTGCCAAGTCGTTTGGAAACCTACCCTAAATGTTTTTGGGAAGGTAGCTTGCAATATTACGAATTTTTTTGTACCATCCGCCTGTGGTTGTTTCATCTGCCTATGCTTCCTGTACAAAATGGAAACCAGTGATTGCTTTTAGCCATTATCCACCACAACCAGCTTCAAAATGTTTAACTGTTTATTACATTCGTTCCCTTTTAGAGGCAAACTCAACAGTCGTGCTACCATAGTACGCAAGTAGGCTACCTTTTGTGTAATGCGATGATTAGAATCATTGCATATTATAGCATCAGACTGTGTTGGCTTCTGAAAATTTGAGAAGCCAAGTATCTCATCACTTCTAGCAATAAACAAATCCAGAAAGCTCATTTTCCTATCCACTTCAACTTCTAACGTGTACTTAATCCTCGGATGCTGCTCATTGAATAAATTAATAATGGACACAACCTCGTCGTAAGTGCCCTTCAAAATCAGGGAAACATCATCAACATATCTTTTATAAAAAACAATGTCATTGTAAATATCCTGATTCAGTTTAAAAATTCTACTCTCCAAATTATTATTGAAAATATCAGCAAATAAGCTTGAGAAGCGACCGCCCTTAGCGAGGCCATCTGGCTGTTGGTTGACCTTATTATCGCAACCAAAGTAATTACATGATAGACAGAATAGGAGAAGGTCAAGAAATCCTATTAGCTCCTCACTGCTCGTTGTAGCTTTATGCAAAACGTTATTCTTGATAAGGGAAGAGGTTGCCTCGATTGGGATAATGTGTACAAATTCACAATATCAAAAGAAGCCACTACCATTATCATCTGACATTGTAAGTTTCTGGCATTCAGCTGCAAAAATTGCACTATTTAGTACACAATAATTACTGGGCAACTTATACACTCCTTTCCGTTTCCGAAAACGAATGTTGTCAAGAGGATTCAGTGGAGAACCTATGCCGTTAATTATAAGACGTACACTTTTTTCAGCTTTATGTAACTTCAGCTGTGTGTTAAGAAGAGGTAAATTTGGATTCATACATATACTTCGTTTTTGCCTTGGTATCATCTAGAACTGCAAGCCATCAATTGTTTTCCAACGCAACTGTCTCTGGGGCTGACATTTTTATTAATAAATTAGGGAGTAGAGTTTTTCAACTGATGACATTGTTTTTTGTAAAAGAAAAGTTGATGATGTTTCCTTGGTTGTGAGGAGCACATACAACAAGATTGTGTCGGCTTTTAGTTTATACAGTGAACAGCATGCCAAGGTTAAGTACACGTTGGAAGTTGAAGTGGATAGGAAAGTGAGGTTTCTGGAATTGCTTATTACGAGAAGTGATGAGGGGCCTTGCCTTCTGAATATTTCGGAAGCCTACGGAGTCTGATCCCATAATATCAAATGATTCTGATAATCCAGTACAAAATGTAGCACGACTGCTGAGTTTGCCTTTAAATCAGGACGAAGTTAATAAAGGGTAGATATTTTGAAACAGGTTGCGGTGGCTAAGGGCTAAATGCAATTTCTGGTTTCCGGTTTGTACGGGAAGCATAGGCAGACGAAACAACCACGGACAGGTGATACAATGAAATACCTAATGTTGCAATATAGTGGACCAATCTCCGAAAAGTTGGCCATTCGATCCCAAAAATATTTAGAGCAGAATTCCATACGAGTGGTCAACTAAGCTATAAGACATAGTTCATGCGGCGCAATAGAGCTGCAATGCGGATCCTGTGAATCATTTTATACTGGACAAACGGGCGGAAGTTTTGACACTAGTTTTAAAGAATATATAGGTCGTTATAATAGGACTGCGTTTGGACAGCATTTGAAAAATGAGGGTCATCGGGTTGGTACTACAGATAACACGCTTAAAGTGTTAAAGACGCATCGAAAGATATGCAGTTGGATATTTTGGAGGAACTTAAGAGTTTTAAGAGCAAGAAAGAAAGGAGCCGGATAAGGTGTTCGAACCAGTCGATTTTCGGTGTAGTCGGTTCTTCGCTCTGTAACAAAATGATGTACTGTTGTTACTCTCTCCGCCAACCCGTGAAGCACAAACTCCTGTACGTCTGGGCTTTGTCCCCTTCCCCCTGCCCACATCACCTATTTCTTGACATCCATTTCCTTCCTCCATTTATGCCCTCCCTACCACCGCTCAAATTCCACGTATTTTACAATAATCTCTTAGTGACATTTTGCTCCCCGGGTTCATTGTCATGTGCTGAGTTCAGTTTCCAGCTTTTTTATCTATCGACTACCGCCCGCAACTCGTGATTCCCATCGCCCCTTCACCCTTTCTCCTCCTCTTCCCCATTTCTAAAATTACATTGCATATTTTACAGTTTATAGTTCAGTTATTACAGTTATCATTGGTTTCTCACGTGCTCCCCTCAATACTGAGTTCCATTGCTGATATACTAAGGAGTACAGCTTTGGATTCAATGTGCACTATTGCCTGTGGTTCTTATAGGCTGCAGCTGCTGGTTGGATAATTAGATTTCTGTGTTTGTTGTGCCTTTACGCTACTTATGTGGTGTGATGTGAATGGCAGATTATGAGGTTCGTTTTACTGCCTCTTTATGTGGTATTCACAACTAAATTATTTTAAAAATTTGTTTGGGTTCCTTTTTGTTATCATACATTATCTGTGGGATTACACCTGAGTAACATATGGTTTCTCATCCGTTGGACATGGTAGTTCTTATTTATTTGATTATATAAAAAACGAAGCATAGTGGTTTCCGTTCAAATTTCAGTAATTTTTTTTATTACTGCTGAAAATATATTTATGTTCTTGCCGTGTGGCCCGCTTGACCTCTCTTTTTGGTCCTTAATCTTAATGCCCCTGACCACCCCCCCCCCCTGCCCCCGTCTCCCAGCCCTCCATTCGCCTCACCCTGACCCCTCCATCCTAAACCTCACCCTTCTATCACACTCCCACCCTACACGCCCATGAGTGTGTTTCTGCTGTCTTCCTCAGGATGGCAAGTACATTTTTAGTGCTTTGTAAAAGACAACTTTGTGGTTTAATGTCTGTTTTCACCTGGGAAATGTTAGAAAAAGTTGTTTTGTATTCACATAATTTGTGAAGTTTGTTATAGTAAAGATTTTATGCTTATAAAGGATCGGAAGTGATGAAGACTTTCAGTCTCCTATCTTTTAGTTTCTTTTAATACTAATACTGTTTTGATACATTTATTGATTATTATGTGCCAACATGGCATACAATTTTGTAATACGCGCTGTATGTGGCGCTGCTGTGTTTTAATGTTCAGTGATTTAAGTACTTGACTGTTTTTGGTAACGGTTTTAAAAATGTGTACTGATTTCATTGTTGAGTTGTACGGTTATTGTATTAATTGTTTCATTGTTGAGGGTTGGAGAACATTTTAATAAATAAAAAAGGTTTCCTATATCCTGGAGCGGCCCCTTCGCGAGGTTTCCTTTTGTTGGTGGAAGGAGATAAGTGCCAGATATTTCTACATGCTCAACTGTTTGTTGCGCGAAACGTTATGTGCTGTATCTTTGCCGTCTTAAAAATTTGGTAAAACCTGTGTTATACATGAATGTAAATTTGGTTTTCTGCCCTGTAGGATCATCCGTAAAATAGTCTCGGCCCAAAACTAGTCCTCGAGTTAGAAAAAAATATCAAAACAGAAGGAAACAAAAACTTTCGACTGGTCTTCCGTTGTCCTGATCAATAGCTACTCCAGGAAGCTGGATGTTCGTAAACAACAAGGATGAACTTACTGTTTGTCCGAAGAAGACACAGCCAGGGCAAAAGAACCACAGGCGCAAAGATGCGACTTGGTGCCAGTGCCATAGAGACACCACTTGTGCGAGTTCCATCAGCGCCACAGGCAGAGATATCGACTTGGCCTCGGCCAGTTGCTGGTCGAGTACAATCCGCCAATAACCAGAAGACACCGGAAAGAAGCACAGTCGGAAGACAGAAGAGCAGATCTCGCCAACTTAGTTATAGACAATCGTCCACAGTCACCTCAGTCATACAACAGGCTTTCCTGCGCCAGCATCACCTGTTGGGAATATTTTTTGACATTGAAAAGGCATACGACACTACTTGGAGGCATCTTATCATCAGGCAGCTTCACGAATGGGGCATTCGTGGATGTCTTCCCAATTTTATTCGGCTCTTCCTGTCGCCACGTTATTTTCGGTACCGAGTCGGAGACGTACTGTCTGGTCGCTTTGAACAAGAGAACAGTGTCCCTCAAGGTAGTGTTTTAAGCGTGACGGTCTTTGCCATTGCTGTTAATGGTATTACGTCTGTCGTGAAAAGTCCTGTGCAGTGTTCCTTGTTTGTGGACGATTTCTCTGTATTTTGCTCTTCTTCAAGCCTTGCAACGACGACCTGTCGGTTGCAACTCACTCTGCGACGTTTGGATGAATGGGCACAGAAGAGTGGCTTTAAGTTTTCAACTGATAAGTCGGTGTGTGTTCTTTCTAACCGTTCTCGTTCCAGAGTTGAGGATGAGGGACACCGTTCTGAATTTTAAAGACACGGTGAAGTTTCTGGGCCTCACTTTCGACTCTAAGCTTACGTGGCTGCCACACATTGAGGAATTGAAAAAACGGTCTCTTAAGGCGCTGTCTATTTTAAAATGTCTTAGTCAACACGCATGGGGAGCAGACAGGACTTGTCTGCTCCGGTTTTACAGAGCCTTCGTGCGGTCCCGGCTCGATTATGGATGCACGGCGTATGGGTGTGCAAGACCCACTTATTTAAAGCTGTTGGATGTGGTGCACCACGAGGGGATTCGGTTGGCCACTGGGGCGTTCAGAACGAGCCACATACCGAGCCTCTGTGCAGAGGCAGGTGAACCGCCACTTCACCTCCGGCGGCGTCTACTAATGGTGCGCCAGGCCTATAAAACATTATCCACACCAGACACATCTGCATACCACACTGTTGCTCGGCCTCCACTGGAAAGGCTTTTTCGCAACCGGCAACGAGCAACAAGGCCCTATGGTATTCGTGCAAAGGATTGCATTTTAGGAATGGGTGTGGCCGGTTATAATGTTTCACGTCGAGGTTGGAACAGATATCCACCTTGGCTCCTCCAGAGGCCCAGACTGATTTTAGATTTGGCAAATTTTAAGAACGACGGTACATCAGATTTTACTTTCATATCTTTGTTTTTTAATACACTCGTGGAAATGGAAAAAAGAACACATTGACACCGGTGTGTCAGACCCACCATACTTGCTCCGGACACTGCGAGAGGGCTGTACAAGCAATGATCACACGCACGGCACAGCGGACACACCAGGAACCGCGGTGTTGGCCGTCGAATGGCGCTAGCTGCGCAGCATTTGTGCACCGCCGCCGTCAGTGTCAGCCAGTTTGCCGTGGCATACGGAGCTCCATCGCAGTCTTTAACACTGGTAGCAAGCCGCGACAGCGTGGACGTGAACCGTATGTGCAGTTGACGGACTTTGAGCGAGGGCGTATAGTGGGCATGCGGGAGGCCGGGTGGACGTACCTCCGAATTGCTCAACACGTGGGGCGTGAGGTCTCCACAGTACATCGATGTTGTCGCCAGTGGTCGGCGGAAGGTGCACGTGCCCGTCGACCTGGGACCGGACCGCAGCGACGCACGGATGCACGCCAAGACCGTAGGATCCTACGCAGTGCCGTAGGGGACCGCACCGCCACTTCCCAGCAAATTAGGGACACTGTTGCTCCTGGGGTATCGGCGAGGACCATTCGCTACCGTCTCCATGAAGCTGGGCTACGGTCCCGCACACCGTTAGGCCGTCTTCCGCTCACGCCCCAACATCGTGCAGCCCGCCTCCAGTGGTGTCGCGACAGGCGTGAATGGAGGGACGAATGGAGACGTGTCGTCTTCAGCGATGAGAGTCGCTTCTGCCTTGGTGCCAATGATGGTCGTATGCGTGTTTGGCGCCGTGCAGGTGAGCGCCACAATCAGGACTGCATACGACCGAGGCACACAGGGCCAACACCCGGCTTCATGGTGTGGGGAGCGATCTCCTACACTGGCCGTACACCACTGGTGATCGTCGAGGGGACACTGAATAGTGCACGGTACATCCAAACCGTCATCGAACCCATCGTTCTACCATTCCTAGACCGGCAAGGGAACTTGCTGTTCCAACAGGACAATGCACGTCCGCATGTATCCCGTGCCACCCAACGTGCTCTAGAAGGTGTAAGTCAACTACCCTGGCCAGCAAGATGTCCGGATCTGTCCCCCATTGAGCATGTTTGGGACTGGATGAAGCGTCGTCTCACGCGGTCTGCACGTCCAGCACGAACGCTGGTCCAACTGAGGCGCCAGGTGGAAATGGCATGGCAAGCCGTTCCACAGGACTACATCCAGCATCTCTACGTTCGTCTCCATGGGAGAATAGCAGCCTGCATTGCTGCGAAAGGTGGATATACACTGTACTAGTGCCGACATTGTGCATGCTCTGTTGCCTGTGTCTATGTGCCTGTGGTTCTGTCAGTGTGCTCATGTGATGTATCTGACCCCAGGAATGTGTCAATAAAGTTTTCCCTTCCTGGGACAATGAATTCACGGTGTTCTTATTTCAATTTCCGTGAGTGTATTTTAGATAGGAATCATGATTTTACAGTAGTCTACACTGATGGATCCCAACAGGGGGATTTTCTTGGCTGCTCAGTAGTGTTCCCCGAACGTGTCATCAGGATTCGCCTTACCCAGGAATACACTGTTTTTTCCGCAGAACTTCATGCGATCCTGAAGGCATTGGAGCAGATACGGTGTACTCAGGGCAAACACTTTCTAATTTGCTCTGACTCACGAGTCACTGCAGAGCCTGTACCCAGCGGAGAAGTTGGAGCAGCTGATTTACGACCAACTGTACATCCTCCAACGACAGGGCAAGCAAGTGTCCTTTTGCTGGGTGCCAGGGCATGTGGGCATACGAGGAAGTGAACAAGCTGATGGAGCTGCCAAGGACGCCTGCAGATTACCGGAGGTGACACAATGTTCTATTCCTTTGCAAGGTGTCCTTTCTGTGCTGCGGCGGAAGTCTATGCAATTGTGGGAGGAGGAATGGCTGGCGGTGAGGGAAAATAAGCTGCTGTTGGTGAAACCCACCATCCAGCCGTCATATTCCTCCTCCAGGTCACCTAGGCGGGACGAAGTGACTCTCACACGTCTTCGCATAGGGCACTGTCCTCTTACGCATGCTTTATTACTACGGCGAGAGGAACCCCCGCTGTGTGATGCCTGTGGCGTACGAATCACTGTACGCCACATTTTAGTTTCGTGTGAATGGTTCAAATGGCTCTGAGCACTATGGGACTTAACTTCTAAGGTCATCAGTCCCCTAGAACTTAGAACTACTTAAACCTAACTAACCTAAGGACATCACACACATCCATGCCCGAGGCAGGATTCGAACCTGCGACCGTAGCGGCCGCGCGGTTCCAGACTGTAGCGCCTTTAACCGTTTGGCCACCACGGCCGGCATTAGTTTCGTGTGATTTATATCGTTCCGTCAGGGCGGAAGTTAATATTTCGTGGGGATCTGCCCTCGATTTTAGCCGATGACGAGGCGAGTGTCAAGAAAGTTCTAAGGTACTGTGATGTTTCTGGGCTTCAGCCTAAAATTTTAGGTTGGAATTTTTAGTGTATTGCCGAGTGGCTGACCACTCCTTTTTATTCTTGTAAGGGCCAGTTCCAAATATGTGCTATGTGTTTCATTTTAACCCCTTCCCCTACGTTCTATTGCAGTTCTCCTCTTTACATGCTGCTTTCCACTTTGTTACTGTTGACGTGCGCACTGCTTATGTAGACTGTCACATTTCATTTTAGTCCTTTTTTGCACTTGCTGCATTTTAGTGACACTCGTCCGTTATTGTTTCCGTTCGGGTGCTAAAGACTACATTGTTGAGCGCCCATAACACCATATCCTATCCTATCCTCATATCCTCAACTCAGACAGGGAACGTCTTTTAGTGAACTCTACGAAGTGAACTTACAGTTGTTGTAAATTGCATTTGCTACATATTGTAAAGTTTATCTAGTATTATTTCCACTTAGCCACTGAGGGCCTTTTTTGTGTTATGTTACAACCAGTGTTGCATACTTCATTATTCAACTAGTTACAAAGATACGTAAACTTTTAACTCATTTCAGTGACTTGATTATTAATTTGTTGGATGGTTGTAGAGCCTTCGTTCTACTATCCTTGTTACCTTACCCTGGGGCATAGCTGTGTAATAGTGGCAGAGGACAAATAGTCTCAGGGGTGTTTCGTACCAGAAGCCGTTTCACGAATTCACAAACTCTGCCTACGTTTACGACAGTGGCATCTCGGCTTCCATAACAGTAGCGACGAGGTCTTCACAAAACTGGCGACGAGGGTTTACAAAAGGACGTAACTGGCAGCTAAGATTTGTATAAGTAATACATGCTCTTTCGACAAAATGTTAGTCACTATCATAAAAGATCACACTAGTCGCTGCACAGAGCTGCAGTATTGTGCAAATAGTACCAGGCTGTAATGTGAAGGCGTTCAATTCATAATGGAACACATTTTCTTCCTCGGCCATTCCGGTTGAAAAAATGTGGAATTTGTTGTGGCACGGCGTGGAATGTCCCAGCTTGTGTGCCTACAGCTTCATAGTTTGTAACGGAGGTACATTCCAAGCAGACTGCAGTCACTGAGTTTCTTTTGGTGGAAAAATTATAGCATCTCATGTATTCATAGGCGGTTGGAGAACGTCTACAGAGACCTGGCAGTTACCAAAAGCACGGTGAGTCGTTGGGCGATGTATCTATTATCACCACGACAACGTTGTGCTAACCAGTAAGGTCTCCCGTGTGCCAGCCAGTCACACAGATCTGACTCCTGAAATGTTGGAAGATGTGGACACTCCCACTCGAGGTTATCGACCGATGACAAAGGCGCTGCTGCTCAGCTGGACGTCTCTGTTTGTAGTACAGTCACACTCATCCACCAGTTAGGCTGCTCAGAGGCGTGTGGACGTAGGCTCCTCGCCCCCTCACAGAAGACCATAAAGAGCAACGAAGGAGTATCGCGTTCAGGAGACTGATCGTGACAATTTTTGTCGAAAATCGTGAGAGGCGATGAGACATGGATTCTTCACTTCGAAACAGAAACAAAACGGCAGTCCATGGACTGGCTCCTCAGCACCTCTCCTGCGAAGAAAGAGTTCGAAGCCGCACCGTTACCGGCGGTCTCTGAGACTCTGAAAGAGGTATTCTGTTTGATGTCCTCCCTCATAGTACATCGATCAACCCTGAAGCGTATTATGCTATCCTCGGGAAACTGAAGAAACAACTTCATCGTGTTCGTCCCCACAAAAACGCAAACGAAGTTCTCCTTCCCATCACAATACAATGCCTCACACAAGTCTGCTAACCCAAGAGAAACTCAAAAAACTTCATTGGAGTGATCTTTCTCATCGACTATACAGCCCTGATTTCACACCTTCCAACACCTATCTGTTCGGTCCGATGATTGATTGGGGGATTTTATTGATGCAGCAAGACGTTGGGTCCGAGGTCGACCAGTAGAATGACACAGTGCCGCATGCAGAGCCTCCAATGAGGTGGAGTTATGCCCTCTCACTGAAGGGAGATTATGATGGAAAATATTTTTGTCGCCAAGAGTGGGGGATGATGTATTGGAATTCTGAATAAAACCAACCTGCTTCCAGAAAAAAGTTGCATCAGTTGCTGAAGGCTCCTCGTAATTGCCAGTTGTTGGTACAGAATCACACAGTAAGATGAGGTGCTCTGAGAGACCGGACAGAATGGCAGAAAGTATTCAAAGTTTCTGAACGTGGCCACCAAACGTCGATCCAGGTTATACGATTACTATGTGTAGGAATGCCGACTGCCAAATCTCTCTGCAAAGAATGTTGTACTACTTTCAGCCGTGTAACTTTGCGCAAAATCAGTGGTCGTGGAAAGAAATTTCCTCGCAAAGAATGGCAGAAACAAGCTATTTACTCGTATATGAGCCCGGAGTGACCAACGTGTCTACAAGGAATGATGTACCTCTCATATCCATGTAACACGTTGTAAGAACAGTGGCAATGAAAAGATCTCAATCGACGGGATCAGAGGCGAATGTAAAGCCTTTTCAGTGACAATTAGTTTCGGTGAATGCAAGTACATCCCAACCGATTTCAAAGTGAAGTATGCGAAGGCGAAAAACCGCCTCACCCCATCGGTACCTGAAGCTGCATAGTAATGGGCAATCAATGTCTTTAACGGACCAGCAACATTACAGACCAATAACCCTAACTTCTGTTTGCTGCAGACTCCATGAACACTCAATTCGAATGTAATAAACTTTCTTGAAGCTAAGAAGCTTATGTCCACGATTCAGCATGGTTTTAGAAAACACATTTCGTGCAAAACTCAGCTTGCCCTTTTCTCACATGATATACTGAGAACTATGGACGAAGGGTGTAACCTCCCCAGAGAATTTTGAAAGACAATATTTAAATGTTAACGAGAATAGAACCAAGTGTAACTTCCCCGCAAAAATTTCAAAGGACAATTATTTAATATAAATGGAGCCAAGTGTAACCTCCCCGTAATTATTTTTAAATGATATGAATTCAATAAAAAATGAAATCTCAGTGACAATGAAAACGCAAATAGACCGAGATGTCGATCTAAGGCCCTGTTCTTACCTCAGTAAAATTGCATCTGCTCTTATTTTTTTTTGCCATAGCTTGAAGGAAATGCATCGCAAAAATTCTTTGAACTTAAGTAAATTTTTTCTTTAAGGAAATGCATGGGAAATTTTCTTTCATAAAATGTTTGTTTTGTTAAAATGCTTGGTTTGAAAACAAAATTATTATTGGGGCGATTCTTGAACAAATTAATTACTATTACAATACATTATTAGCTGAGCGCAATGCTGCTTCATTACCTTATTTAAAAAATATACCTCGTCCTGAATCTTGACCAGAGTACCATGTCGACGCCCGCCGACTCCTCACACACAACAGCTAACTCGCAACTGCGTCCCACACGCGACTCACTCTCATTCGCAACTGCATCTACCGACTCCCTACATGCAACTCCTAACTCGCAACTGAACTGAACTCTCGCACGGTCAAGCGCAGACTAGCAACGATAAATAACTCTCTGGTCAGAGATTCTGTCATGCCTCGCCATCGCTGTACTGTATACCCTGCATACATACATGTTTCATAACCCTCCACTGGGGGGGGGGGGGCAAAAATTTGGCAGCGATGGTGAGTCATTTGGACTTGCCATGAGCAACAAATTTTTTTATAATTAATTAACTTCACAATTGCAGCATATATACAGATATAGAACATGAAATAAATGTGGTGCACATGCACCGAGTACAAAATATATCAGATAAAGGAAAAAGATCTACAATGAGTACAAAACATATTTACAAATGGCTAAGGTGCACAGGCACAGTAGTACAGAATATATCAGCAAATGATGACATATATATACAATGAGTAACAAATGACAGAAGTGCATATGCACTGAAGTACTGAACATATAAGGAAATCACAAAATGTATACAGAATAAGTACAAATTGAAAAATGAGAAAAGTGCACAGGCACTGAAGTTCAGTAGAAAACATATTAACTCATGACGCAAGTGCACATGCACTGAAAAATTCTTCAAAATTTTCACAACAAATAAACGCAATGGTAAAAAATCATGTTGACAAGTGACACAAGTGCACATGCACTGCAGTTTAGAACATATCAGCAAATCAACAAAAAATATATAGGTCATGAATACAAATCATGTTAGCAAAAAAAGATTTTTTTACTATGTTACAAGAACTAGGATAGGAAGGGAAGGATTGTATCATGGTTGTAGTACTTTAGGTTGCACCCAGCTGCACTGAAAGTCCATATCTTTCCACAGAAGTACAACACCAAGTGAGACAATCTGGAGTTCTTTTCCCATAAGTGTTTATCAGCGTACACAAGACACCGAAATGTCGTAGTAATATTCCATGTTATCCTTTTGGCAGTACATCAGGTACACCAAACAGTGGGACCATAATAACGTCTTCATCGCTCATGGTGGTGGACAGCATGTCGTGTCAACACCACGCTTTTACAAGGCACACCAACGTAGAATTAGTGCAACACCAAATATAGTGCTCCATGATCAGGAGGATATACAGGACAAATGGATACTGCAGTAATTCAGGGTAGTCAGGTCAAAAGGTGAAGGACATCAAGTCATATACTAGTCTTCATTAGGAATTACATTAGTAGTTTGCGGCATTCATAGCCCAGTTATTGAACATTTCTGTACCATGTATATAGTATTACAGAAAAACGTTCATTAATTTATTTACAGACAAGAGTGGCAATCAATGGCCGGTTACAAACCAACAGAAGTCATTATTCAAAACAAGAGCTAATGAGTGTAGCATCAAGCTACTGGTATTGATATATATAGCATAAAAGTGACATAATACAAATTTAAAATATAAGAAACTGTGGCATTCATTGGCCAGCAAGTATTGAATATTACAAAACACTTTTCATAACTCATCTGCTTTCGGTAATTATTGGCACTCATTGGCCAGTTACTAAACGTATAGCAAGTATTGAATATTACAAAACACTTTCCATCATTCAAGTAACATATGACATAGTGAAAAATGTAACATATTGTATCTATTACTCAAGGTCTGTGGTTAGAAGACATTATTCAGTATTTTTCAGAACTAATTATTCAAGTGACATAGAACATATTCAAAATGTAACATACTGTAACTATTATTCAAGGTCTGTGACTAGAAAACATTTTTCAGTATTATTCAGAACTCTCTTAAATGGGTAGCATTATTTGGAACTGGTGATACATTTTTTTTTTTTGTGCTAGCAATGCATTGCTTTGGGTAATTATAAGGGAAAGCAAGAAGAGAAAAAGAAAGAAAAAAAATTTTGCTTCTAGGTTGTTCCTGTAAATGAAAAATGTGTAACGTCATTCGTCATTAGTCAGCTGTTGCAAGGTTGTGAAACAAATAGAGTATGTGATCACATTCATGAATGACACACACAAATGGGTAAAAAAATAAAAATGCAAGTACTAGAACAGGTATAATAAGTAACAGGTTTAGTAAGTATCATGAAAAGCTTCTGCTGGAAAAAATACAAAATGGATTATTGAGCTGAAAGAAGAAACGCATACTATGCTGAAAGGTAGTGAACTTCGAATTAACAGGTAGTGAAATGTATATAAAAAATGTGTTCCATAGCTGTCCTTTCCAAAACCTTCAGTCATCATACCATATGATATAAAACATACTGTCAAAAAAAACTGCAACAAATACTTAAATAACTACATAGCATAAATAGTTAAACTTCAACATCATCCTCATCTGTAAAGAAAAACTTCATTATCCATATTATCATAACTTCATTATTATCATCACCTGTAAAGAAAAACTTCATTATTCATAGTAGCATATTCTTCATCATTACTCTTCATCAGCATTCATTATCATCTGCAAAAAGTCACTTCATTACTCATTACACAACTATTCCTTATCTCTAACATATTTCATCACTAAAACTAAGATGTGTAGTTCTGTCTGACAGCCTGCATCAATCGCCTCGTATTCTGAAAGAAAAAATTAGTTAAGACTGCTATTCTTCGATGTGTATTGTATATTCTTGTTAATCCTGATCCATTTACTCTTCCTCATAAAGTTTTTGCATCTTCTTTCGTTTATTCCGTAGGTGAAATTCCCATTTCTATTTAATTTATTTCCTTTACACGTTATTTCTTTCTGAAAATGATGAACAAAGATTAATGTCTTGCATTTAAATCATATACCCATTAGATAAAAACTGGTTTATAGTAACATAGCTGAGCATACAGCATAACATGACAGAAAACGTAACATGTGAAAAACATAGGTAGTGTTCAGAGGCAAAAATGTACACAGAATATCATAATGCAGCAGCAAAAAAAAAAAAAAATAAATAAAAAAGAAAGTAGTCACGATGTTGAGATATCATAAAGCAAAATGTCAAAGTCAACTAGTGTTTGCTATCTCTTAACTAATTCATAGTGCATACAAACAAAACAGGAAAACAATCATACACACAAAAAATGGAAAATGTGCACGGTCTGATGTGTAATGACAAGTAAAACGACCTGCTAACCTTATCTTGCCGAGCACTTGCCAAGAAAAAATACAATCATCAGTAAGTAGTCACATAAATATAATTGCATAAGTGGTCATAAAATGTGTAAACTCGTCTGGAAAAATATGCACGGTCTGATGTGTAATCGACAAGAAGAATGACCTGCTAACCTTACCTTGCCGGGCACTTGCCAAGAAAAATACGATAATCATCAGTAAGTGTTCATGTGAGTATAATTGCATACGTGATCATAAAAATTAGGAAATGGCATTACAGCATGTCAAATCATAAAGCATCTTCATTCAATAAAAGGTTTGACGTTGGATGTGTGGTGGTTCCCTTTCGATTTTCTGGTTCTCAAAGTTTCGACGTGTACAACATTGGGGTGAGGAATACTGCGAATCCGATATGGACCTGCGTATAGAAGTTCAAATTTACTGCACTTACCTTTTATTTTGTTGGATAAATAGTGTGTACGTACTAATATCTTCTGTCCCACGTGAAAGTCTCGGGGTATACAAACCGGTTTTGTTGTCTACTCCGGCGCTCTGCGGCACGTTTGATGTTGTTCAGCGCAATGTCAATTATTTGATGGTGTCGTAGTCGACGAGATGTAGGAAAGTTTACTAATTCTGTACTTTTGTTAGGTGGCTCAACATTTTTCAGTATAACAAACGGAGATAGCATAGTCGATTCATTTGGAATGGAATTAATTACATCCTGAAATGAGAGTGTGTGTGTACCTGTTGTCGAAAAACTGGAGCTTGCTGTAAAAAGAATTTTGTGTAGTTGCGTGCATTCCTCGTCTGTACTTGCACTACTCTGTTTAACTTTGTCAGAAATCATCTGCATTACGTCGTAGTCAGCTTCGTCTGGAGTATTATAGTTGTGTACGTACGTATCTGTGAACAATGTGGGATTACTGTCTATGTTACGTGATACGGAAATGACCTCTGTGCAATTAATTGTCTGTTCTTCCGCAGATAAAGAGTACTGAAATTCTAAAGCCAATTGTACATGTTCATCCTTTAGCATTAAATAGGAATTTTGAAAATCAATAACAGCGTCGTGTTGTACCAGAAAATTATTACCTAAAATAACATCTGTTGTCAATAAAGGAACAATCGAAAAATTTGAATGAAATGTATGACCTGCAATACAAAATGATAAATGAGTCTGTAATTTAACGTCTACTCCTTTACTCTATACTGCTCCTTTTACTTTCGTTTTGCCTAGTGGTAATGTAGGATAGGTATTCTCTTTGTTACACTCGTTGAAAGTTTCTTCATTTATTACTGACATAGGTGATCCGGAATCGATTACTGCTGAAAATTTCGATGAACCAATTTTAATTTCGATGACAGGATGTGAAATGGTTTTCTGAACAATTGGTCTTTCCTGCAAAAGAGTGTCTCTGATATCGTCAAAAGTAATTACATTTTCGTGAACAACATTCTGCGTGTCTAAAGTAGTGCTTGTGTTATTGGAAGATGTGACCTGTACAGTATCTAGTCAGATTCTATCTGACGTGTTACTATTTTCAGGAGGATGTTGTGGTATTTCTACTATTTGAACTGTTCTATTACTTCTTCCAGACGTATTACGCTCTGGATGATATCTACTGTCGGGTTCATTCATGAGAATATGTTCCTGCGGATGATTTTGCTGTTGGTATGACTGACTGTTGTTAGATGTACGCTGAAAATTGTCCTCGTTATTTTTACGTCTGTCGTAATAGTCATTCCTATACGGTGCACTGCGATAGGAATTGAAATACTATGTTTTCTGTACATAGTTGTTCCTTTGCTGCCGTGCGTTACTATTTGTTGTACCCTGGACTATAAGTGCACGCGGCGAAACATTAAAGCTAGGTTGACCTTGTGTATTACATTGTTGGTTAGGTATGCTAACCGGCTGGTTTTGTTGCTGTTGATGTGAAAAACCTCTGTTGTTGCTAAAGTGTGGTTCCTGTTGCTGAAAATTTTGACGATATCGATAATCAAAATTTTGTCTGCTATTCAAGTTCAGGTGGTTGTCGTTCCTAAAGCGTCTGTTACCTTTCCTATTGAAATTACGTGTCTGATCATAATTGCTGTATGTTTGTTGGCCTTGGTTATTATATGAAAAATTTTTGTTTACGAAGGAATAATCTGATTGCTGCACTTCTAAAAGCTGCAAAAGATCCCTGAATGCCGAAATATTTTCTTTTTGCTGACCCGTTAAAAGTGACACTCTTAATGATCGTGGCAATTTAGAAATACATAATTGAATGAGTGCAGATTCACTATATGGCTCACTTAAGTACTGGTTTTGTTGGACCATATGCTCAAAAAATTGCGTGACACTGGGAGAATTTGTATTCTCATAATTTGGTAAACTGATTAGTTGATCTTTAATTCCGCGCTGTGTCGTTTTCGACCAATACGCTGATAGAAAAGCATTCTGAAACTCTTCTACCGAATAGCATTGTCTCGCGATCGGTCTCATACGAGTTGCCGGTTCGCCTTCCAAAAAACTGCAAATAAATTCAAGTTTATGCGTTACGGGCCAAGTCGGTGGAAAAGCAAAGCTAAATTGTTGTATCCAATCCAGTGGGTGAATCTGTGTTCGGTCATTTTTAAACACTTTAAATTTTTTCACTGACAGAAAATATTTGTAATCAAAATTATCGTCTCGGTATGATGGAACAGGTTCAAGATTGTAAGAGAATCTGTTCGACTGTGACTGTTCTGAATCTAACTCACGTACTCTCTGTAGATTACCCAAATTATACGCGCTGCATGAGTCTGAAAAATGTTCGTGAAGTGGCGTCTGCTGTGATGTGTTATTAACTGAAATACTTTTCATCTCTGATACCTCTTGCTGTAAACTTGACAATTTTCTACGCAACGTGTTATTAGACGAATCGATCTCATTAATTGTCTGCTGTAAATTTTGGAATTCAGGTGTTTGGTTAAACGAAATCGGTACAGTATCGTCTGATTTGTTGTCATTATTACTTTCGATAACATCAATACGACTGGCCAATTCATCATATTTTTCAGTCAGTATTTTTGCCTGGTCATCATTTTTACTGTCAGAAGCATTAATCTGTTATTGTAATTTACGTGTGGTTTCGTTCAATTTTTTAACATCAGCTTTAATGTCATCGGAATCCTGTGTTAGTTCTAATTGTTCGAGTCTGTCGGTCACTGTTTGAAAATCTGTTGTGTATGTGTCTGTTTTCGATTTAAGATCAGAAATTTCGTCACGTAATTCTGTGTTCGACTGTTTGATGGTATTAATTTCGTCGGACACTGTAGCAATATTGTTGTCTACGTATGTCTTCGCTTTCGCGAACAATTTACGTTTGTCTTCCTGTCTCTGTGCAGTGATTGTTTCCATTACCTGACGTTTTACTTTATTTTGATCCTGAATAAATTTGCGGAAACGCGTATCACTGTTTTGTGTGTGGTGATTAAAACGTTCGTCAATCTGAGTGTTTTGTTGGTCGAATTTTGCGTCTATCTTAGCGTCCATTGTGCGCGAAAGTTCTGCTGTCATTAATTTAAACTCGTCGCGTAATTGTGTAGCTTTTTCAGAGCATTGTTTAGCGACTGCACTTATTTCGTCTCTTAGTGTTTCTGTTGTGGCTGTTTGCATATCCCTTAATTCCTGAGCAACAGATTTAATTTCTTCGCTACTTTTCTTTGAACAAGCCTCAATTTCCTCGCGTAACTGTTCCTTAGTATCATGACACTGCTCGGCAATGGCTCTAATTTGTTCACTAAGCTGTCTGGAATTGTTGTCTAACTTTTCATTAAGGCTGTCATGTTTTTCATTAAGCTGTTTGATCTGTTCACAAAGCTGTCTGGAATCCTCACTCTGTTGCCTGAAATTTTCTTTAAATTGTTTGTTATCTTCGCTATTTTCATTAATTTGTTTACTCATTTGTAGCAACAATGCCATAATTGGATCCGACACAAAATTAGCATGTCTATTCTCTGTGCTATTTATTGGTGGATCTAGAATTGTCTCGCTTTCTGTAACCATTTGGTTATTCTGAGATTTACAAAAAGGTTTGCCAGTCGAATGTACACTGTCAGTCACTATTTCGGAATTAAAGAAATCCGTCGTACTTTCAGTACACTGTCCATTTTCATTAGAAAAATTTGTCTGTACGTTACTTGAATTTTCCAAACCGGGTGTTTTAAGCTGGACAGCGCTCATTACAATAGAGCGCCCCGCGTCATCAATTGTCGTTAAGTTAAAAGACTACAAAATTGAATTCGTCTGTTCATCACTAGGATGATTGTCAGTAAACGGTGGATTGTCATTATATTGCGTGTCGCAAGCACTATCGGTGAAGTTGTTTAATTCGGTTACTTCATTCATTAATTATTTTTAAATGGTATGAATTCAATAAAAAATGAAATCTCAGTGACAATGAAAACGCAAATAGACCGAGATGTCGATCTAAGGCCCTGTTCTTACCTCAGTAAAATTGCATCTGCTCTTTTTTTTTTGCCATAGCTTGAAGGAAATGCATCGCAAAAATTCTTTGAACTTAAGTAAATTTTTTCTTTAAGGAAATGCATGGGAAATTTTCTTTCAATAAAATGTTTGTTTTGTTAAAATGCTTGGTTTGAAAACAAAATTATTATTGGGGCGATTCTTGAACAAATTAATTACTATTACAATACATTATTAGCTGAGCGCAATGCTGCTTCATTACCTTATTTAAAAAATATACCTCGTCCTGAATCTTGACCAGAGTACCATGTCGACGCCCGCCGACTCCTCACACACAACAGCTAACTCGCAACTGCGTCCCACTCGCGACTCACTCTCATTCGCAACTGCATCTACCGACTCCCTACATGCAACTCCTAACTCGCAACTGAACTGAACTCTCGCGCGGTCAAGCGCAGACTAGCAACGATAAATAACTCTCTGGTCAGAGATTCTGTCATGCCTCGCCATCGCTGTACTGTATACCCTGCATACATACGTGTTTCAAGGGCAACAAGAAGATTCCATATTTCTAGATTTGCGGAGAGCATTTGACACGATGCCCCATTGCAAGCTGTTAACAAAGGTACGAGAATATGGAATAAGTTCACAGATATGTGAGTGGCTCGAAGATTTCTTAAATAATAGAACCCAGTAAGTTGTCCCCAGGACTGAGTTTGGAATGCATCCAGAACATAATAGAGGACGTAGGTGGCAAGCGCTACTCTGGGATGACGCCGTATCAAACCAGTCAGAAGACTCATGACTCAAAAACAGAAAAAAGAATAGAAAAAAAGAAAAAAATGTTGTCATCGGCAGCGAGTGTTCATCAGAGGCGAGGGTACAGAAGGTACAGGAAAGCATCATATATACACTCCTGGAAATTGAAATATGAACACCGTGAATTCATTGTCCCAGGAAGGGGAAACTTTATTGACACATTCCTGGGGTCAGATACATCACATGATCACACTGACAGAACCACAGGCACGTAGACAAAGGCAACAGAGCATTCACAATGTCGGCACTAGTACAGTGTATATCCATCTTTCGCAGCAATGCAGGCTGCTATTCTCCCATGGAGACGATCGTAGAGATGCTGGATGTAGTCCTGTGGAACGGCTTGCCATGCCATTTCCACCTGGCGCCTCAGTTGGACCAGCGTTCGTGCTGGACGTGCAGACCGCGTGAGACGACGCTTCATCCAGTCCCAAACATGCTCAATGGGGGACAGATCCGGAGATCTTGCTGGCCAGGGTAGTTGACTTACACCTTCTAGAGCACGTTGGGCGGCACGGGATACATGCAGACGTGCATTGTCCTGTTGGAACAGCAAGTTCCCTTGCCGGTCTAGGAATGGTAGAACGATGGGTTCGATGACGGTTTGGATGTACCGTGCACTATTCAGTGTCCCCTCGACGATCACCAGTGGTGTACGGCCAGTGTAGGAGATCGCTCCCCACACCATGATGCCGGGTGTTGGCCCTTTGTGCCTCGGTCGTATGCAGTCCTGATTGTGGCGCTCACCTGCACGGCGCCAAACACGCATACGACCATCATTGCCACCAAGGCAGAAGCGACTCTCATCGCTGAAGACGACACGTCTCCATTCGTCCCTCCATTCACGCCTGTCGCGGCACCACTGGAGGCGGGCTGCACGATGTTGGGGCGTGAGCGGAAGACGGCCTAACGGTGTGCGGGACCGTAGCCCAGCTTCATGGAGACGGTTGCGAATGGTCCTCGCCGATACCCCAGGAGCAACAGTGTCCCTAATTTGCTGGGAAGTGGCGTTGCGGTCCCCTACGGCACTGCGTAGGATCCTACGGTCTTGGCGTGCATCCGTGAGTGGCTGCGGTCCGGTCCCAGGTCGACGGGCACGTGCACCTTCCGCCGACCACTGGCGGCAACATCGATGTACTGTGGAGACCTCACGCCCCACGTGTTGAGCAATTCGGCGGTACGTCCACCCGGCCTCCCGCATGCCCACTATACGCCCTCGCTCAAAGTCCGTCAACTGCACATACGGTTCACGTCCACGCTGTCGCGGCATGCTACCAGTGTTAAAGACTGCGATGGAGCTCCGTATGCCACGGCAAACTGGCTGACACTGACGGCGGCGGTGCACAAATGCTGCGCAGCTAGCGCCATTCGACGGCCAACACCGCGGTTCCTGGTGTGTCCGCTGTGCCGTGCGTGTGATCATTGCTTGTACAGCCCTCTCGCAGTGTCCGGAGCAAGTATGGTGGGTCTGACACACCGGTGTCAATGTGTTCTTTTTTCCATTTCCAGGAGTGTACATAAATGATTTGGCGGACAAGGTTGTTTGCTGATGAAGCGCGTGGTGCGTGGTAAGGTGGCGAAGTAGAGTGGCTGTTGGAAGATACAAGACCAATTACACAAAATTTCCAGTTGATGTGTTGAATGGCAGCTAGCCCTAAAGTGGATTATTAGGAAGAACAGACCTGTAATGTTCGGGTACAGTATTACTAGTGTCTAGCTTGACACAGTCAAGTCGTTTAACTATCTGGGCGTAATGCTGCAAAGCGATATGAGGTGGAAAGAACATGTGAAAACTGTGGTAGAAAAGACAAATGACCGACCTCGCTTTATTGGGAGAACTTTAGGAAAGAGTGGTTCACCTGTAAAGGTAGGACGCTGGTGAGACCTATTCTTGAGTACTGCTCTAGTGTTTTGGATCCTCGTCAGGTCGGACTTAAGGAAGACCTCGAAGCAATTTAGAAGAGGGCTGCTACAAGAGGTTCGACCAAAACGTATGTGTTACGGAACTGCTTCGGGAGCTCAAATGGGAATCCCAGAAGGGCAGGCGGTGTTCGTTCCGGAAAACAATGTTGAGAAAATTTAGAGAACCAGAATTTGAAGCTGACTGCCGAACGATTGTACTGCCTCGAACATACATCGCGCGTTAGGGCCACGAAGATAAGATACGAGAAATTAGGGCTCATACGGAGGCTTACAGATAGTCGATTTTCCCTCGCTCTATTTGCGTGTGGGACAGGAGAGAAAATGGCAAGTAGTGGTAGAGGGAACCATCCGCCACCTACCTTACGGCGCCTTGCGGAGTATCTGTGTAGAAATAGATGCAGATGTTGACGTATGTACGAGTAGTGATTTCGACTCTTTCCAGATGATGAAAGGTGTCGAGTACTTTGGCGAACCAATGAGGCGTTAAACCCAAAGTATGTGGTGGGTACGGCAAGGGTCGGATGTGGTTCTTCTGGTTTGACGGTGTTTTATCTAACCTGATGTTGGGCCACTCATCCAGGTCACCGTGTACATGAACCATTATGTTTATCTCAATACTCTGGGTTGCCAAAGGTTGTCCTGTATTCTACCCCTTCACGATATGTATGATGTGGACGCTCCTGTCTTCCAAGATGATAACAGTGATCATCAGTGAGAGGCTATGGCTGGATGAAGCACAGCTGAAGAAACTTGTGGAGGCGTTGTCATACATTGTTAAAGTGTTCTATTCTTGGATGTCCGATGTTTGGTGTGGTGTGGTAATCAAGTCCACAAGGTGAGTCGGAGAGCCCTGGCGGAAACCTGATCGGTGCTAACCGCCAGGTTCACGCGGCATAAGAATGCTCGTGCTGACTCTGCTGACCTAAATTACCGTTGCTTGTGTTGCGGTAATATCAACGCCATTGTGAGCTTCACAACCACCGACTGAGCCCATCATCTTCGACTAGGCAGCTACAAAACAATACTTCGACGAATTAGGCGGAGCGTACTTCTGAGGCTCACCGGTGACTTTCGCACTACACTTGTCGAGGGATTACTGGTGGTTCTCAGGATGCTTCTGATGCATGTCGTGGTACGTTATAGGACAGCACTATATTAGTTGGGACGTGGAAAATGTGATCGTGTGTGCGTGTTGTGTACATAGTTCCGCGTAGTCAGCGCGTACACAACTTTCCCACTAGAGCGCGCCCGGCTAAGCACAACAGCGCAGGTGCAGCGCTCGTCCGTCTCCGCACTACGAGATGGCGCTGTCATAGAGACGGACCAAATTCTGCTTCCGCCGATCCACGTATTAATATGTCACGCAGCCAATGAGATTGCTGCTGACATAGAACCTTTTCTCCTTGCGGCTCACACTCGCGCATTGATACCTGAACGTTCGAGGTATTATAACGAGTGTACAGACCTCCGATTAGTCAGTCTGCATCAGTCTGCATTAGTCTGCATTAGTCTATAGTCAAGTTTCAGTTTGCGCCTAATAAGATTATCATATTCCTGTACATAGCCATGAAGAGAAATGTATTTTTTTAAATTGATTCATATTGTAAATTTTACGTATTATTTCTAGAGTAAGGTTACCAATGCTTCCCGTTGATATAATTTAATACTATACACAAAATAAAAATCATTGTGTATCACCATAATTATTAAATATGTACGACCAGAGTTTGCAGATATTGGGTCAATAAATTGTAAGTAAATTGGAAAGGGTTCACACGAAATGATCAGTTAGGAAGGCAAAGTTGCAGCAAGTTCTACACAGATACTAAGTGAGAACCCTTAGCGTCATCGGATCTTACTGTCTGCTTCCTTCCACAACAAATCCAGCCATCGTTCTTTAATGGCAAATGCCAACATGTGGCGTGCTTCACATAAAGCATCCTTTCCTCAATTTGACAAACAGTGAAAAATGTTCATCATTAAACTAATGACACCGAAATATTTTTTTATATTGATCTACACATGCGTAAAACGTACTAAATTTTATATTTTGCAGTTCAGTTCACAGTAGTTCGTAGCTACATGTTGTACATTTAAAGTTCGCACACAGTTTGTTATTGTTTTAACTAACTAACTCCATCTGCAAAACCTCGTTACATATCTGATCCTTTTTGAAAGTAAAATGTATACGAACTGACCAAGAACAATTACCATATTTCATATAAAATCACGAATTCCCGTTTTAAAGTAGTGAAAACTAAACAAGAGGATAATAATAGCTAATGGAAAAGAGTATTATATGCGAAGTAGCATGGGGCTTTATTCAAAGCGTTTCTAACGAACGTCCCTTTGTTTTCACAACTACGATATAAACCTAACTCACTTATTGTTAAGCATCTGGGAGTATTTAGCGTCTGGGAGTCTTTCTGTTCGAGATTTCAGTGTCCGAGCTTTATCCGATTGAGTATTGAGTATTCGCGTCTCTTAAAATCATGCTCCACTTCATTGGAAGCCGGGCTACGTAAAAATTAATTTCTGCTTGTTGAATTTATATTGAAAAGTACGAGAACTGACAGAGGTGATGTAACGCTAACATCCAGCAAATATCTCAATCGATAAAAGATCGGTATCTTTAATTCCAACTTATTGAACTTCAGTTTTTTTTCCGAAGCTACTCTTCAAACATCGCGTCGCAACTTGACTTTCAATTATAGACCATGTTTGGACAATTATTATCAATCTAAAGTGTGACCATTCATAGTAGTGAATCATATCAAGGAAACTGTTAATAAAAATTAAGGAAAAACTATAGCGTCCTACAACTTCGAATAGAGTATCACCAGAAGTGAACTGAATATTGAATTATCTCTGAACAATAATAATAATAATAGTTTATTCCACATTACTATTAAAGAGAACAATTTTCAACGGACAAAGCATCGTACTGTGTTAAACGAGCCCTGTAGAAGGAATTACTTCGGTGTACATGTGCTACGCTAATCAAAGATATAGATTCAATTTGAAACGCGAATCCGCCGCCTAGTAACTGTTAATGAGCCTCTTTGGTGGCAACCGCTAAATAACGCAACTAGTAATAATTTGAATCTAGACTTATTAACGAAAGAGACTTTAAAAAATTTCTGTAACCCCGAATATGGACTCAAAGTAGGGCAAAGAGCGGACATTATCAACAAATACTGAGTGCAATGACTGTGTCGTGAGCCTCGCTTCCATGTACTTCGACGAAGAGAAGAATACTGGCTGGGCATAGAAAGAGGACATTTCACTTTTCGCTGATCGTGGAACTACCAGTAGGGAGCAATGGGAGGAGTCACACGTCCGTGGGAGGCCTCACACGTCCGATGAGGACTTGACACGCCAAACGGTACCATCCGGCCGCCGTGTCATCCTCAGTCGATAGGCGACACTGGATGTGGATAAGGAGGGGCATGTGATCAGCACACCGCTCTCCCGGCCGTTGACAGTTTTCGTGACCAGAGCTGCTACTTCTCAGTCAGCTAGCTCCTCAGTTGGTATTACAAGGATTAATTTTATATTAAGAAATATGTCTTATTGTGCTTTGCGCTTTCTTTGTCGGCAACACATTTTAAACAACCTTTCTGACGTTAGTAGTGTTTATGCGGCTTCTGACCCACGGTACACATACACACATCAAAAGAAGTTTTGCATAACCGCGGTTCCAAGGAAATTGGAATAGAGATCAGCATAAACATCATTTCCGCCCTTATTATTGCTTCTGAAAAACACACAATGCATATTGTACCACCATACAGCGAGACCTTCAGAGGTGGTGGTCCGGAGTGCTGTACACACCGGTACATCCCAGTAGCACACCCTCTTGCATTGATGCATGCCTGTATTCGTTGTGGCATACTATTCACAAGTGCATCAAGGCACTGTTGATCCAGATTGTCCCACTCCGCAACGGCAATTCGCCGTAAATATCTCAGAGTGGTTGGTGGATCATGTCGTTCACAAAACAGCCCTTTTCAATCTATCCCAGGCATGGTCGGTAGGGTTCATGCCTGGAGAATATGCTGGCCACTCTAGTTGAGCGATGTCGTAATTCTGAAGGAAGTCATCCACAAGATGTGCACGAGGGAGCGCGAATTGTCGTCTACGAAGACAAATGCCTCGCCAATATGCTGCCGATAAGATTGCACTATCTGTCGGAGGACGCCATTCACGAATCGTACAGCCGTTACGGCGCCTTGCATGACCACCAGCGGCGTACGACGGCCCCACAAAATGCTACCCCAAAACAGCAGGGAACCTCCATCTTGCTGCACTCGCTGGACAGTGTGTCTAAGGCGTTCATCCTGACCGGGTTGCCTCCAAACACGTCTCCGACGATTGTCTGGTTGAAGGTATATGCGGCGCTCATCGGTGAAGAGAACGTGATGCCACTTCTGAGCGGTCCATTCTGCATGTTGTCGGGGTTGCAAAGATGAACCTCGCCATGGATGTCGGGAGTGAAGTTGGGCATTATGCAGCCTATTGCGCACAGTTTGAGTCGTGATACGACGTCCTGAGGCTGCATAAAAGGCGTTATTCGAATTGGTGGCGTTGCTGTCAGAATTCCTCCGAGCCATAACCCGTATGTAGCAGTCATCCACTGCAGTGGTAGCCCCTGGGCTGCCTGAGGGAGGCATGTCGCCAACAGTTCCTGTCTCTCTGTATCTGCTCCATGTACGAACAACATACCGTTGGTTCACTTTACCTGGACACTTCCCTTGTTGAGAGCGCTTCCCGGCACAAAGTAACAATGCGGACGCGATCGAACCGCGGTATTGACCCTCTAGGCATGGCTAAACTACAGACAACATTAGCCGTCTACCTCCTTCCTGGTGGAATGATTTGAGCTGATCGACTGTCGAACCCCCCTCCGCCTAATAGGCGCTGCTCATGCATGTTTGTTTACATCTTTGGGAGGGTTTAGTGACATCTCTGAACAGTCAAAGGGAGTGTGTCTGTGATACAACATCCACAGTCAACGTCTGTCTTCAGTTCTGGGAACTGGGGTGATGCAAAACTTTTTTGGATGTACGTACTTGCCACGTCACACACCCCAGTTTCGTAGATACCCCAGCTACCTAAATACACTGTCAGGTAGCGATGTGAAGACGAAGGGTGCAGTGGCGGAATTGTATTGCCAGCATTCAAAGAAGCCGCATACCTTCGTAAACACACATCACACACACACACACACACACACACACACACACAAACACGCACACATACACACACACACATTTTTTTTTTCTACTCCAATTGACCAGTATTTTTCTGACCATTAGAAACGAGGCAGCCGATTCATATGTACCCATAGAGCTGGTCATCATGTTCTCTGGACCCCTCCAACCTTGTGCCCAAATGTAATTGCTGTTTGAACTATACATCCAGTTTGGCGTAACGCACATCAGACCCTCATATTATATACCAAAAGGTTATTTCCAAACCTATATTGTATGCATTAGAGATCCATAACAGCACAAACACATGTCTCTTTCTTTAATGACAATACTGCTGTATCTCAGAAGTTAACGTGCACTTGGCGACGATTATGGTTGGACTCTCAAATTGAGTGTCACAATGTTATTTTCATGTGTGACTTGTCACCGTTATTGTTGCATAAATTGTTTAGAGTTTATAAGGAATTTAGAGAAGAATGGGTTTATGTGAATGAAATTTACTTATGTTAGCCTCCAACAGAATTGTTACCATATTTTCGTCGACTGCTCTCAATGTTGCTGCCACGACTATAAAACTTCAGTAACAAAAAAGGAAACAAAACGGCTTCAGTCAGAAATAGTGGATTTCACATCAGTACAAGATGTCTGTCGAGCCCGGAGGACTCACCTTCAGGTTCTCGATCAGTCTACATAATTTTATGAATTTCGGTTACTGGTGACGCTGCTCAGGTATTTGTCCCAGTGTCATGACATCGTTGCATGGGAACATGAAGTCAATGAATGGCTGCAAATGGCCTTGAGGTAGCTGAACATAACCATTTCCAGTCAACGATAAGTTCAGTTGGACTAGAGAACCCTGTATAGTCCACGTAAACGCAGTCAACAACATTATGGAGCCAGCAACAGCTTGCACAGTGCCTTGTTAAGGGCTGGGGTTACTGACTTCGTGGGGTCTGCGGCAGACTCGAACCATACCATCAGCTCTCACCAAACGAGATCGGGTCTCTGCTGACCTGGCCACGGCTTCCCAGTTGCCATGGGTCCAACCGCCGTGGTCAAGAGCTCAGGAGAGGCGCTGCAGGCGATATCGTTCTGTTAGCAAAGTTAATTCCCTTCGTGTGGGCACAATCAACTTTCACATGAATCACTTAGTATGAATGACCCTTCCGAAAATACACTCCTGGAAATTGAAATAAGAACACCGTGAATTCATTGTCCCAGGAAGGGGAAACTTTATTGACACATTCCTGGGGTCAGATACATCACATGATCACACTGACAGAACCACAGGCACATAGACACAGGCAACAGAGCATGCACAATGTCGGCACTAGTACAGTGTATATCCACCTTTAGCAGCAATGCAGGCTGCTGTTCTCCCATGGAGACGATCGTAGAGATGCTGGATGTAGTCCTGTGGAACGGCTTGCCATGCCATTTCCACCTGGCGCCTCAGTTGGACCAGCGTTCGTGCTGGACGTGCAGACCGCGTGAGACGACGCTTCATCCAGTCCCAAACATGCTCAATGGGGGACAGATCCGGAGATCTTGCTGGCCAGGGTAGTTGACTTACACCTTCTAGAGCACGTTGGGTGGCACGGGATACATGCGGACGTGCATTGTCCTGTTGGAACAGCAAGTTCCCTTGCCGGTCTAGAAATGGTAGAACGATGGGTTCGATGACGGTTTGGATGTACCGTGCACTATTCAGTGTCCCCTCGACGATCACCAGTGGTGTACGACCAGTGTAGGAGATCGCTCCCCACACCATGATGCCGGGTGTTGGCCCTGTGTGCCTCGGTCGTATGCAGTCCTGATTGTGGCTCTCACCTGCACGGCGCCAAACACGCATACGACCATCATTGGCACCAAAGCAGAAGCGACTCTCATCGCTGAAGACGACACGTCTCCATTCGTCCCTCCATTCACGCCTGTCGCGACACCACTGGAGGCGGGCTGCACGATGTTGGGGCGTGAGCGGAAGACGGCCTAACGGTGTGCGGGACCGAAGCCCAGCTTCATGGAGACGGTTGCGAATGGTCGTCGCCGATACCCCAGGAGCAACAGTGTCCCTAATGTGCTGGGAAGTGGCGGTGCGGTCCCCTACGGCACTGCGTAGGATCCTACGGTCTTGGCGTGCATCCGTGCGTCGCTGCGGTCCGGTCCCAGGTCGACGGGCACATGCACCTTCCGCCGACCACTGGCGACAACATCGATGTACTGTGGAGACCTCACGCCCCACGTGTTGAGCAATTCGGCGGTACGTCCACCCGGCCTCCCGCATGCCCACTATACGCCCTCGCTCAAAGTCCGTCAACTGCACATACGGTTCACGTCCACGCTGTCGCGGCATGCTACCAGTGTTAAAGACTGCGATGGAGCTCCGTATGCCACGGCAAACTGGCTGACACTGACGGCGGCGGTGCACAAATGCTGCGCAGCTAGCGCCATTCGACGGCCAACACCGCGGTTCCTGGTGTGTCCGCTGTGCCGTGCGTGTGATCATTGCTTGTACAGCCCTCTCGCAGTGTCCGGAGCAAGTATGGTGGGTCTGACACACCGGTGTCAATGTGTTCTTTTTTCCATTTCCAGGAGTGTACAGTGCCTTTTCATACCTTGTGTACGTGACACTATTGCTATCTTTACATGTGCATATCGCTAGCCCATAACTTTTGCCACCTCAGTCTAGTTGTATGCATGCGATGTGTCCAATTAAAATTGTCTCATACAGTGCTGCGTTCTCTTGTATTGGGTGGCTCTAGTTAATGCTTAGTTACTGTCAGAGGTCCAGTGTGAGCTGTAATTTTTGTTTGGCAACGCAACTTCGTAATTATTCCAGTGCTTTTATGTGGAAGCGATTGATGCTGGACCAGAATATACAGATTTTGGCCCCCAGGTACAAATCTGGCACTGCGAATGCAAAAAAGACGTACATAAATGTTTTCATACGAAACGGATTAAGAACGTAACGTGGGTACAAAAAGCGAACAAGAAAGAAAGGCATGATGTTGGTTTTATTATTAACCGTCACTTACACGATATGTTCAATATGAGCACCGAAGATGTCGACGAGATGCTGTACAGCGCCAGATTTACACCTGATGGCCAAAATGAAACTAATTTTTTTTTCAGCTAAATCGCTTTTGCATTAACGCATTAGCAAGTTTTGCTGCCATATGATAATTACAGCCCACATTACAAATGATGAAGACTCCTGTCCTCTTACACATTTAAACATCCGATTCTGAGTTTGAGAAAAGAATTAGCAAAGAACTTTTAAAACCCTCGTTAGGTTAAGGAAGTCTTCAATGAAATCATTTTCAATTAAGTTAAAGAAAATAATTAGTTCTACAATGTCGCTGAGTTACTGGTACGCTGTGAAATAAAAGGTATTTATTGCGTAAAGAGCTGTTTAGCCAGGGGAAGACAAACGATCACCGCTGTTAGTTAAAGGTTTCAGATGTCTCATATTTATGTTTTCTTTCACACTGAAGGACCGACTGTCACCAATGTTCAGCAACGAATGGACACAGTAGTCGCCCAACCTGAAGCTTTTATCTACCAGACAGAATTGGTCAAGAGTTCAGACCAAATAGTGATGTAACGTATTACCTGGATGTCACATGACCATATTTTTTTGCATATATATACTGACCGATCTGAAACAAATGATGGAGATGGTTGCGCTTATTATTGCCCTAGGTTAAAGATACCTAAGATAATTTTATTACAGCCATTAAGTAGTATTTACACGGCAGAAGCAACATCAGTTAAAGAAACATCTAAGTTTGGAAATGTGAAAGGGAACAAAATACTAATTCTGACTAACGCTGAAAGCGCATTGGAGCAGTTTCAATATCGAAACTGGAGAGCTGACAACAGCTATATTTGTGATGGGGTAAAACCGATAAAGAAAGCCAGCAAAGAAAGGCAGCAAAAGCCATTCAGGTTTTTGGCATTGTGATGTAGTAGATGGTCTTGTTAAGGAAAGTATTAGCGAAGGGGATCCACTATTTACACAGCTTCCATATTGCGACGCTCTCCACGTATCAAAAGAAGAGGCTTATGATGAATGGGAAACTGAGCGGCCAACACAGTAGCCGAAAAATGGCGTCAGTTCAGTATACTGTACCTACAAAACCGTTGCGAAGCCATAAAAACCTCTCAAGAAACTCTGTAGTATCAAGTACTATAATAAGGGTGGAACACGCATGTTTCCCTGCACATCTCTGTGGGACTGGGGTAGCGAATATCCAGAAGATGGCGGAGACCTCTGTCAAACATACTGGGCTGTTCCAAACATTCCACATCAAAATAAACTGTGGGAAAAGCTGGTAAAAATGAAGATACTCAAGATAACAAATATTAATACATTAGTGAGTGAGAAAAACCTCAAAATCAACAGTCTGATAGTTTGTTGCGGACAAGAAGCCGATATAAATCTCTGAAATATCAGAGAATTTAAATATATACAAAAAAGCCGTGTCTGGAAATTTAATTGTAGTCACTAACGTGAGTATTTATAATGGCTGTATTGCTTCCCGCAAAAAGCCAATAAATTTAATTAAAAGGAACTTAACTATAGCTTTAGAAAGTCAGAGCTTGGGGTTGTACAGCTGCATGGCATGTAGAGAAAAGTTAATTATCTCATTTATTAGATATAATAATAAAATTCATAAATTTTAGAGTAAATTTAGCTACTTCCGTAGTCAGAGCTTATTTTTTTTTTTTTTTACTTTTAACCAGCTGGAAGCTTGCGATCCGTCGTACTTAATATTTGAACGAATTAGATTATATATACAGACTCCCATTGTATTTATCAGTATAAGCGAAATATTAAGGTGAATAAGAGTAAAGAAGCGTAACTTTTACCAGCGTGGCTGATCTAATTTCAGTACTCAGATCATAATAAAATTCATGCGAAGCTCCGTTTATTCTAGTAAACGGATGTTTGAACGCACACTAAATTCAATCAACAAACTTTTAATTGTGCCCTGTAGATATATTCACTACCAAATTTTGACTGTTTATGAAGACGTAAGATATTACATATTACTCTCAAAGAACAGAAGTACGAAAGAGCCAAGTCATAGTTTAGAGCCGTACCAACAAAACTGTTCTTTAAGCACTTGTTGTTGTTACAGCTAACACTTTAAAATGGCATACTAAGCCGAAATCCCGATCGCGGTGGATAAATAACTTTAGTAATTGTTCTGGTGTAAAATGTTGCCCTTTTCTCGGTATAGTTATTGCAAGGTCACTACTTATTTTGGACAAGAGTCGACAAGTGCAAAGCTACAGCTCCTGTTAGGAAAGTTTTTATTAAAACATGACTTCATTTTGCAATAAACAGTTCTGGAGGACTGCCTGCGAGGGTGCAAATGCAATAACGTCAGCTAAGCTGCCATATATCGCGGATTTCGCCCCAGGGTATCGAAATGATGAAGCAAGTAATTAATGTAACTTTCCTTTCACTCATAGCCGCCAAGAGTGCACTTATGGTCGTCTGAGACACTTTTCAAAGTTTATCAAGGCCCTAATATTAAACTGCGCAACGGTTACACAGTTGATTGAACTGTGATGAAATTCACTTCCCACGCACGCTCAACGTGCATAAAATCTGATTAGCAGTTGACTTGAAATTTATACCTTTCGGGGGAACATTTACAAAATGTGCAAGTACGTGGGGAAGGGAAAAATTTGGAGACAATTGCAATTAGACTGTAAATTTCTTACACTGACTGATGATCCACGTAAAATACATGACCTAAAGCTTGGTTGATTATAATTTTCTTCTTTATTTATTGCTTATTTAGCTTGACGAGATTAGAGCCTTAAGGCCCTCTCTTACATTCGACCAGGAGCTACACATACCGAGGATATCACGTAACCTTTCCAATAATAATAATAATAATAATAATAATAATAATAATAAGCATTTATCACAAATTCCAGCTTACGTGAATTTTCGTATGAAGGTCCTTGAATGGTATCAGCATAGTCGTCAAGTATGGGGAGTATTAGTGTTTCTACAAGCTTCTTTTTAAGCTCGCAAGTAAATACTTTTTTTATATTTATATAGTGACCGATGTGAGGCTGACACCTTCTGCAGCTGTGTGGTTCTGTCTAGTTTAAATGGTGGTCCAATAAAATTCCAAAGTTATTTGCACAAGGAGAAAAGATTATTTCTACGACGTCTAGGATTAATGGTGGAAGAGATCCTCTGAACTGAGGGGTAGTGATTCTTTTGTGATCAACTAAGATTGCTGGCGTTTTAGAAGAGATAAGTTTCAAATATATGCTCTTCGCCCAAATTGATAGAAAAATAAATCGGCATGTACATGCTGGAGTCTGTACACAGGTTTGTTGGATTTCTACTATGATATAAATGAATGTAATCAGCGTATAGGTAATATCTGCAGTGGGAAGCTACAATGGAGCCCCAGGATCTCAAAGGGAATCACATGTATTTTTTTTATTTTTGTGGCGATTCACAGCCTCACCGGATTTTGAGAACGAAAATTTGGTCCAAGTCGGCTATATTCTGTTCGTTACCAGTGCAACTGGCCGATTACAACCTTGGGTCATTTCCAAGCACATGTTGTAAGCTTCACGCTTCATTTCACATTGTAATACATCGCTGGTACATGTGGACAAGTATACATCGCATTTCTGGGCATATATGGCACAAAAGCAATACAATAATGTGCATGATTACGTCTGTTAGCCACCTTGTAAGCTGACATGTAAGTTGGGAATCAACGCAAGAAAGGGGGAATAATGCTGCATTAATATTAAAATAGACACATAAAACAAAGTAACAGAAATGAATCAAACTTCCTGTACCACAACTGAATCACGTCGAAGCAATGGTGCGGCGGGGCGGGTAATAACTTTTTTTTATTGCGTCACTGTCTTTCGTGGTACTGCTCACTACAAAAGTTCCACCTACCTCAGTACGGTGTCAGCTCACCAGCCCGTTTCTCTGCATACGTAGGTATTGTTCAGACGGCGTAAAAAGCAGCGTTGATGAAATACGTCGTCAATACTTATGTTGCAAAGTCCGCGTGAACTGTGGTAGCAAGCTATCCTGTAATATAACAATTTTCCGGGGGAGGGCGGTTGCTTTATTTCTTTGTAAAAGGTATAAATTCTGATGTGAGCCTTTTAATTTCCTTTAGTTCAAAACAAAACCAGCCATCATTCCAAATTTACTTAACTAACCACATCACTGTTCTCAGGTCACAGTTCATGCAATCCATTTCACACGAAAAGGAGCCAGAAATGCACTTTAGTCCGACCCGAATTATTACACGATCTCACAGTCAGTACTCCGCTACTATATATGAGTTTCACATTCAGTCCTTTTAAGTGGATTTCTATTAAAGAAACTGCTCACCAAATATTCTATAAACGAATACGAAACACGCCACGCGGAATTTTTAGTAAAGCTGAAAGTTCACACGCGGTTCTCTTTCCAACAATACAACCCAAAAATTTCCAAACTTCAAAAAACTGTCCGTAAATGCAACTGCTATTACGGCCACACAATTTTGACGTCAAAAGCCAATTATTTCTTCATTTTACACATAATAAAGACGGAAGTGTTCTAGATGTCCTGCAAGTCAGATAGTTGGCTAGCTACTCCTGTTCAGTCTGCTTCTCTCCCAGTATATCTACCTAGCAGTGCGAGTACCCCAATCACTATTCACAGATGCATTTACGTCATTTCAATATTAAGATTTTAATTTAATGTTTAACATAACCAAACGAAAAGAAAACTCATCTTGAAATAAATTTAGAAACTTATTACTCTGCAAACGGCTATGCTGGCTGCCTGCTTACAAATGCAAGTACACTTAGACTTAGGAGAAAACAACTTTCCCACCACACAGTTACGTAATGTGGTACAATATACAATATTGAATTTCTACGTATGTCCCACTTGCACACTCTCACTCATTCTCATACATTCCCCAACAACAAAACAATTACATATTAATTAAATAATAATCTTTTCTGGATTTTATATTACAAAACGAAAAGTAGTTAACGTTTTTAAAATGAAAATCAAAACAAATTAACCTGACATTTTGTGAACTCCAGTAATTATTTCAAATGATATTAAAAGACAAACTGATATTATTCCTTAATGAGTGTTTTAGTCTAAGTGTCAGTTTTTGATTTTTGAAGTAAATTTCTCTAACTCTGAAACTATGACAGACAGAAAGCTGAAATTTTTATCTCTAGAATAACAATGGGTAGTGTACCGATTTTTAATTAGATTGAATTAATTTAATATAGTTTGCTTAGATTCTTAGGCATTTGAATAAACAGTTGCTCGAAGTGACGCGGATACTGCATCTCACGGCTAGCTTAGCGACAGGTGCGAATGACTCATTGCTAAGACTCAACTGGCTGTCTCCTTCACAGCCAACGGCTCCAGTGATACGGGCTGTACTGCAGAGTAGCTTACTGCAATAAATGTTATCGCGCATTAACTCGAGATGTTAGAATGGGGCGTACTATACAGGGCTTAAGTAGAAGTCGAAACTCCCCAAAAAATTAAATATATTCCACAGTTTCTGTGATACCTGAAAACAGTTACATAAATTGGGGTTAATTCTGGTTTCCTCTTTCTCACTCATTAATAAGCACTACGCACGAATAGCTTTACTTCTTGCACACGTAGGGGTCGGCCTGTGCAAAACTTCCTGCTCCAATAATACAGGAACGACACTAATACCTCGCGATCGAAACACGCAACCCACTTCAGGATTAAGAGCTAATTGCTGAAGGCTGTAACTGACCGAGAACAATAAAGTTTTAACATGGCTCTGCGCAAAACTCATTGCTCAAAATCATCCTGCTTATTCCAAGGAATCAGACTTATTTCAGTGGCGCTGTGCTCGCGAATTTAGAAAAGCGTAGTTGTTAAACAGATTATCAGTCTTTCTCAAGTGAAAGATGGTCAGTTCCGATGACACGTGGTCCACGTTGGCATGAACAAAGACAGAGATAAATCTAATTGACGCATATCCGAAGAGAAATTACCAAAAAGAACGTGATTCGAAACAAAAAATACTACCGAACACCTGATGAAGTAAATGAAGCAATTAGATACTTACATAATTTGTGTTCACAACATTATTTTGCGCTATTCTGAAGCCTTTCCCGTCCTTCATACCGTTGACACATTCAAACCCGCTGGAGGCATTTGTCAAACTTATAAAAAGGGGGTGTCAGTAAAACAAAATAAACAGAGTATTTATTCCGGAGAGAATAAAATACACCCTACAAAGCGTACGAAACTGGGTTTAAGCATCAGTAAAAACACATCATATTATCTGATGTAGGCGATATTGGTACGGTCATAAGGAAAGCTGCACTGGCCGTGGTATCCGAAAACCCCGCTAGATGGTGCTAGAGGAAGTTGGGCAAGTGAACCGAACGATCAAGCGTGAAAGATGAGGAGGTGCTGTACATAAAAAAAAAATTACAATTAAAATAAACTAGTAATATAAAAATGGACGACGTATGGATAAAAAACTAATTCGGTAAATGCCCCATGTTGCATATTACTAATACTGTATTTATTATAGATTTTATCACACGCAATCTGAAAATGAATTGATAATTTATAGATAGTAAATTTTTGTACATAAAACAAAGTACGTTGTCGAAATATGAAAAACAATCGGGAATCATTGTAAATAGCCACAATTTTATAAAATATTCTTGTCTCTCACTGCTGTCTGGATGTTCAAGGTGAGCAATACTGCTTCCCCTAGAAAAAAGTACCATAGAATTCCAATCATTGGACATTTTTCTGACAGAATAGGGAAAAATCCTGGTTTATCAACAACAGCCACAAATTTTGACACTAAGAAAGTCTGCTTCGTGATGGGTTTGAGTTACCGTGTGTCTGCTACAACCGTAGCCAGCAGTGTGAAGCCAAATATATGGGCCGACCGGCAAAAGTTTTTCGACTCGATTTAAAGAGCATACCCCCTGCGCGAATTAACGATTAACACTAACTGCGCATTAACGATTCACAAGATATTAGATTACGGAGGTACACAAAAGCATTATTATCATACATTTGTAGAATAACAACAATAACCTTAATATTTTAGAAGAGATAAAGATTTTCTGAGGTTTACAAAAATCTCCTGAGCTCACCTTAAACACCCATCCAGAGCTGAGTCATAGGAATCTTTCAGGAAATTTTGTCTACCTAAGTGTTCCTTATGGCCGTGCCCGCATAGCCCTCAGCTGATAAATGGTGTTTTTTTTTATTGGTGCTTATAGACATTTTTCCACGCTTCGTAGGACTTATTTTACTAGCTCCGCATCAAATATTCGTTTTATTTTGTTTTAGGGACACTCCCTTATCGTTAATTTGAGAGAAACTTAAGCGGATTATAATTTATCAGTGACGTGAAGGACGGGAAGAGACTACAGTATAGCGTAAAATAATCTTGTACTCACAATTTATGTGAGTACATAATGCACAGGTCTGTTCTACTCTATATAACAATATTTACTAATCAAGATTAAAAAGATTTCTAAAATTCACCCTTTCTAATCCCTGTTTAGATAATACGAGGATGCGCCTACATTGGCGTGAATTGTGGTTAAATAAAAAAACAACTTTCTACATCCAGAACGGTGTTTCCTCCCTTCTTGTAAAAATAGTTTACAGTTGCTGGAAGTTCTTACTACAAATTACTTAAGTTTTACGAAACTACTGTTTGTAGACGATTAAACGACTAGTTAGGTAAATGAAAAATGATTTGTGGGGAACAGTTGTAAAGTCGAGCGGAGTATCAGCTGATTGCAATGTGAATATTTCTGTTACTAAGACAATTGCCATGGATTTTTCGCGCCCTCACTCATTGAGAGTTAAACTACAAGGAAATAATCACAGAACAAGAACGTTTTCATGTATCTGGACTGCGAAATCACGTGCGAACCAAACAAACTTAACATCAAATTAAGTTAGTAAGTGAAACAATTCTCTTATAAAACCCCACGGAGAAAGTAAAGAGGCCATAAAAAGCACAGGCAGAAGGAGCATTCCTCGTCATATGATGACTACTAACGTCAGACATAAGCCACAATTTGGTAAATAAATTTTTAAATGTGCTTTAGAAGCACAGCATTGTTACTGTATGAACCATAGACTGTAGAAAAATCTCCAAAGAGGGTAAATGAAGCTTTTGAGATGTGATGTTAAGAGCGGTGCTGAATGTTAACTCGACAGACAAGAAATGAGCGGTAACTTCGTAAAATAGGGACTATCTGGGAATGAAATGCGTACCTTCGATTATTTCTGCGTAATATGACGAAGAAAAGTTTACATTATCAAGATTGTTATATGATACTCAGTAATTAATTTTAATGAACGAAAGACGAATGAAGAAGGGAAATCAGTGGAATGAGGCATTTTACAAATGTAGCTGACTACACTTTAATAGCCACTTAAAGAGAGGAAGTTATGCACAATGTATTAAAAATTCGGAATAAATTTGCATATACAACGAATACATTTAGATCATATCACACAAAAGCGAATATATTTTCAGATGTATATACCCACCACACTTTTCTATACTATTCCAAAATCTTTATCTCAGAGAAGCATTTACAGCCTACGCCCTCTGTTGTGTTGTAGAGTACGTTCCAATTCGCATTTTGCAACTGTGATGCAGTAAGGCATGGGAGAGGGAAGTAATTCGGAATGGCGGGAGCGTAAATGCTTACAGACCGTATTAAAATTTATTGACGTTACAACCATTAAATCAGATCTCCTCTATAACAGTAACATAGAAAATTATTTACACTTAAAATTTGTCAATACCACTCGACAAAAGCAAGAACCAAATGTTGTTTAACACTAGGATGGAGGATACCTTACACTAAATGCCCTCTTGGCGAGAGCTGGGTGAACACTAAGAAATTCTCCCCACGAGAAAATAAGCCCACAGAGCAGAACAGTAATCCTACAACTAATTAACACAATCCGTTATGCGCGATAATTAAAAGGAACTTCTACCAACAAGCTCAAGTTTAAAATAATGCTACAAGTACGAAGATGTTTCCTGAAAGCTTAATTTAATTCTGTAGATCAGTTATAAGTTAGGAACGATAGTAAGTTCGACTAGTGTAAAAAGGGTCACACATGGCCGGATTATGGGGACATCAAGATGGTTCAATAGCTGCAGAAACAGTGGATCACAGACTGAATATAAGAAATCAAACCAACCTGCATGACTTCTGTGGTGACGTAATAACACTCTCAATGTAGCTAGTTTAACATATAACACTCCAGGACAGAAGTGTCTTTCTAGATAGCAGAACTTGAAGTGACATTTCATCTAAGACATACACAGAACAGCGCTGATAAATACATATACTAGGACAACATTAAGGAGGGCCGTATCCCAAGTGCACAACAACTGTTCCCTCGAACACAACCGGGACGTCCGTACCTCTGTGTGTGGCGCCGTGCAAGAATACACAAAACGACTAGAATTAACTGGTGTACAGCCAGTCCAGTCTTCACAGAAAAATCGACGCAAGCCGCCGTCCGCCCATTTGGCTCAGGAATTGGGTGTTGTCGTGTTGGTAACAAGTTGCCGATAGCCGCTAGTTCAGGACCTATCTGCACACAACACTACCCCTCTGCCGGCTACGAAACTTGCATCTCAGGTCGCGACCAGGTGACAAGCGAAAGTTGCACACGTCTATCATAGCGGGCGGGAACAGAATATGCTATTGTTCACAGCACACTCAAAAGTTTTCCATTTATAGCACACTTCACTACTGTAGAAGCAATTCCTTGATGCCTTAATACATTTCCTATTATCCAATCCCTTCTTCCAGGAAGGGTTCCCACATATTCTGTTCTTTGTGAATTGGGCGGAGTTACACTAGTTTTTTTGTTATTTCACTTAATATTCACCACCTTTCTCTAACTCCTCTTCGTTACAGACTTTTTCACGGCTCATTGACGTGATAAAACTCACGGGATACCACCTAAAATCGTGTCGGACCTTCTTTTGTCTGGCATTGGATAGCAATTCGACGTGTTCGGACCCAACAAATCGTTGGAGATCCGCTTCAGAAATACAGGGTTATTACAAATGATTGAAGCGATTTCACAGCTCTACAATAACTTTATCATTTGAGATATTTTCACAATGCTTTGCACACACATACAAAAACTCAAAAAGTTTTTTTTAGGCATTCACAAATGTTCGATATGTGCCCCTTTAGTGACTCGGCAGACATCAAGCCGATAATCAAGTTCCTCCCACACTCGGCGCAGCATGTCCCCATCAATGAGTTCGAAAGCATCGTTGATTCGAGCTCGCAGTTCTGGCACGTTTCTTGGTAGAGGAGGTTTAAACACTGAATCTTTCACAAAACCCCACAGAAAGAAATCGCATGGGGTTAAGTCGGGAGAGCGTGGAGGTCATGACATGAATTGCTGATCATGATCTCCACCACGACCGATCCATCGGTTTTCCAATCTCCTGTTTAGGAAATGCCGAACATCATGATGGAAGTGCGGTGGAGCACCATCCTGTTGAAAGATGAAGTCGGCGCTGTCGGTCTCCAGTTGTGGCATGAGCCAATTTTCCAGCATGTCCAGATACACGTGTTCAACCGTTTCTTCGCTCACTGCAGGCCAACCCGTTGATTTCCCCTTAGAGAGGCATCCAGAAGCTTTAAACTGCGCATACAATCACCGAATGGAGTTAGCAGTTGGTGGATCTTTGTTGAACTTCGTCCTGAAGTGTCGTTGCACTGTTATGACTGACTGATGTGAGTTCATTTCAAGCACGACATACGCTTTCTCGGCTCCTGTCGCCATTTTGTCTCACTGCGCTCTCGAGCGCTCTGGCGGCAGAAACCTGAAGTGCGGCTTCAGCCGAACAAAACTTTATGAGTTTTTCTACGTATCTGTAGCGTGTCATGACCATATGTCAATGAATGGAGCTACAGTGAATTTATGAAATCGCTTCAATCATTTGCAATAGCCCTGTACTGAGCCATGCTTCCTCTACCGCTGTCCTTAACTGAGAAAGTGTTGCCGGCGCAGAATTTCGCGAACGAAGTAACCTCTCCATTATGTTCTATAAATGTTCGAGGGGATTCATGTCAGATGATGTGGGTGGCCAAATCATTCGCTCGAATTATCCACGATGGTCTTCTAATCAATCACGAGCATTGTCATTCATAATAATTCACTGGAATTCGGTTGGACTAGAGGACCCAATCCGTTGCATGTAAACACAGCTCATACCACGGCGTAGCCACCACCGACTCGCTCAGTGCCTTGTCGACAACTTGGGTCCACGGTTTCGTGGGGTCTGCTCCACCACTCGAACCCTACCATCAGCTCTTACCAACTGAAATCGGAATTCGTCCGACATCTGATCATGTTACGGTTTTCCAGTCGTTTAATGTCCAGCCAATATGGACGTAAGCCCAGGAGAGGCGCTACAGGGGACGTGTTGTTAGCAAAGCGACTCGCGACTTTCGTCTGCTGCCACAGCCCATTAACGACAAATTTCGTAGCACTGTCCTAACGGATACGTTCGGCGTAAGTTCCACATTGATTTACGTGGTTATTTCACACAGCGTTGCTCGGTCTGTTAGCACTGACAACTCTACGCAAACGCCGCTGCTCTCGCTCGTTAACTGAAGGCTAATGGTGAAATTTAGTATTCTCGGCACATTCTTGACGCTGTGGATCTAGGGCAATTGAAAAAATGTTTGAAGTATTTGTTATACAACATATGTACCTACTGGCTTGCTATAATTTGCAGTAAACCTCCTCTCGATATCTTTCATCGTTTATGGTATATGACGATTGTTATGACCAGACGATTCACAATGCGCCAGGACGTGAATGGGCGCGTCGCACGAACCATCAGTTGCATGTAAAACACAATAGCTCGAGAACGAAATGAGATATAGCTTTGCTCTCTGTTGTAAAGAATATTTCGATACCTTACTTACATTTTACCCTCTGCTAAAATCAACCATACTCAAAGTGTACGCAATGCGTTTTACAGCTCCAAAGATCGTTAAGATTTCGCTCATGTCTTACATAAGATGGTGCAGCTCATTAACTACGTCATGTAACGAAAAGAAACTCAGTTATCGAGCAAAGATATCAGACGGTGATACGTAAAAAAAAAAAAAATTCAGTTAGTAGTTTTCATGGGATCGGATGGGAAGAACTGGGCATGTCGCACGCAACCCTGTGTCGGATGTTAGATCAAATAACTCGAGAACGAAGTGAGATATCGTTCTGCTATCAATTTCAAATAAAAAATGTTTCAGACAAAATTTGATTACTTTTTATGGGGAATCCGAATCTGCAGTAAAATATGTTTCCATTTAAGATTTAAAAATGGTCCCCCGTCCTACCCAAGGGGGCGGGGGCTGGAGGTCACGTATTGTATCATTTGATGTCCCCCTCTGAGCTTACGAACTTGTCTTACCCACTATTTTTACCCGATGTATGGTTTTCGAGGTAATCTCATCCGAAACTTCGGATGGTCCACCCTCTATATATCTAATATTGTAAGAACTTTCAAGTAGACTGCATATGTCTAATTAGGGATAAGTCGAAAGAACAACCGTAATTTGTGATAAAGATTTTGAATTTTAATCAGTTTGTTAATGTTTGAAGATAGAAAAGTACGTGATACGTACAAAAATGGACGTAATAATTTGACGTAGTACAAAAAACGTCAGTATGGTAAGTCAGGGTCACTGATGACAACGCAGCATATACGTAATGCTGCCTTCTTATGCTGTCCAAGACTTTAAATATAACTGAATTTTTCTTCCAGATCTGGCTACAGTGCAACACGGGTTCATGGATCAGGTTTATGAACTGTAGCACTCCTTCAAATACCGACACAAGTCATTTAAGGGGGCGGGTATCACCAAGCGCTGCGCTGCTTGTTACTGCACGGAACGGAAAGAAATTCAATAATTTATCGAATCACGATATCAGACTGTAATATGTGCAAAAATCAAATTTTTTCGCTTCACAGTTTTATATCGGCTGGAATGCCGTCTGTCAGAACGGGCACGAGCATTTGGCGAGCAGTACAGTCATAACAAAAGCCGCCTCAGCACGGAATGAAGGGAGCACGTCTGCAGCAGCGAAGGGGCTATTTTTGAAACCAGTAACCTTCTTTTGATGAGGAACTCCCTCTTTCCCTTTGCTAGTTTGCTTTTTACCACTTCCTTGTTCCGTTAGTAGCGCTTTATAATAGAACTGCTTCAGTTCGTTTACAGACTGTTTCTAATTGTGGTGTTAAGTTTGGTGGTACTACTGAGAACATTCATCGTTCTTTCGTTTACTCTGTTTCCATATTCTTTGGCCAGTTGACCGTTTATTCATTTCAGAAGAATACGTAATTCCTTCTTTGTTTTACAGAGAACAGCAGTGGCAGCCAACCTTATAGCTGATATTTCATTGTTAATTTGACTCCCACTCCTGAAGCTCTGTCTCATTTCATATTCTACTTCTACTAGTACGGAACGTTAAAAATTTGCAAGCCCTTACTACTTCGTCAGTGAATGTAAATAACAGTACAACTATTTTGGACGGACGACGACGAGGAGATTAGTGATTAACATTTCATCGACCTCTAGGTCATTAGAGACGAAACACACGCTCGCATTAGGGAAGGATTGAGAAGGAAAGTGGCCGGCATTTGCCTTGGGCAATTTAGGGCAATCACAGAAAATCTGAATTTGGATGGCCGGAGGCGGGTTTGAGCCGTCGACCTTCATAATGCGAGTCCAGTGTGCTAATCATTGAGCCACCTCGCTCGGTCCCTTTCAAAGCTAACTGCGCCGTAACAATGCGTACTTCCCTGTATGGTCAGAACGATCCATGCGTCAGTGCCCGCCATGCTCGGCGCGGTGTGACGCTGAGCTATCACCGCAGTTTCCCATGTATCTGTTCTCACCAATAGTTTCCTAAAATAAACAGTGTACTGAATATTCTTTATTGTTGAAGATCCTAGGACTCGATAACATTACAAAGAAGCTCATTTCAAAATGTTACCTTGTTTGATATGCAGGGTGAAGATGAAAATTCAACACTTGGAAGTCGGTATGCGATTCCTCATCCAGATACAAGACGAAAGTTCATCTAGTAAAATCAGATAGGGTGCATTTTGAAAACACGTGTATGAAAACGAGTAGCTGGCAACACTGTCACATCGGAATGTACAGAGAAACGTGTATCACCCTTGTTTTTTTTTTATTTTTTAGACGTCCGTTCCCTTGTTCTGGTCGTTTATAAGCAGGACATCATTTGGTCATTCGACAGCAGCCTATCACTTGACATTGGGATCTATTAAACTGCATTCATACGTCTACTAACCGCTCAGCGCAGCTGGTCCTATCAAGTTTATATGGGGCGGCTTCCAGACGGAGTGCACGAACTTCGCATAAGTCGATATGATTTTCGTGCTGGGTGCATCCAATAACCAAGTTGGTGCTACTGCTGATTGTACTCATGCCGCACGATACCTTCAAATGCGCTCTCCCGATAAGAATTTCTTTGCCTGGGGGCAGAGGTTATCTTCATCCACAAGTAATGGACAAAGGTCGTCCAAGGGCGTACTCCAAAAAAAGAGAATGCGATTCTTGAAACAGTTCACATATAACCTCGGCGAAGTACCCTTGATATTGCAAGGCAGTTCCAGATATCTCAAAGACTGGTTGTTGAAGTGTTGGGCGATGAAGAACTGCATCCATATCATTACACATTAACTCAACATTAGTGACCAGAAAACTGTATTCGACGAGTACTGTTTTGTGAATGTGGAACGGAACGAACATTTTGTAAATAAAATGATGTGGACTGATGAATCTATTACTCGTGAAGGTATTTTCAGGCTCCACAACAGTCATTATTGGTCGGAACACAACCAATATGTGACTTATCAACGCGGTTTTCAGGTATGCGTTGGTATAAACCTGTGGGCTGGAATCGGTGAACGCAGTGCTTTTCGGCCTTTACGTATTGCGGGACGCGCCCCTGTGGCGTACGTTTCTTTGCAATACTTTGCCTGAGACCTTACAAAACGTCCCACTTGGTCCTCGGCGACATCTAGGGTTTCAGCACGATGGTGCACCGTCACACTTTAACTGAAGCGTTTCAAGGCAAATGAATTGGTCATGAAGGTCCAACGTTTGGTCTCTGTGTTCCCCGGTCCGTAATCCACTATGTCTTTTTTGTGGGAACACTTAAAGGAAATAATTTACGGCACTTCACCCATGAATGTACACGACCTAGTAACTAGCGTAAGTTCTACCGGCAATGGCGATTACTGGTGTGTTGCGTAGCGTCAAGCAAAATATGGTTCAGAGAGTTGCGGAGCAAAAACGTTTCAAATTATGACTCACTTATTCCCAAACTGTAATCTCATAACTGGTAATGTAACCATGTGTAATAATAAAACCTTATCTTATTTGTAAATAAAAGCACGATTGTGCGAAATGTACTTGTTATGTGTTCAAAAATTGTATTTAGGATACCGAAACTTCCAGAAGTTGTAAAAGCCGTGAGTGCAAAACCACAGAGAATAAATGAAGGGCTCCTGCTCTTTTATATTCTTCCTACGTTATCACCTTTTTTCGTTTGAAGCTGAAGCTGAACAGACGTAAGTTTCGTATTTACAGGGTTATTACAAATGATTGAAGCGATTTCACAGCTCTACAATAACTTTATTATTTGAGATATTTTCACAATGCTTTGCACACACATACAAGCGGAGCAAAAACGTTTCAAATCATGACTCACTTTTTCCCGAACTTTAATCTCATAACTGGTAATGGAACCATGTGTAATAATAAAACCTTATTTGCAAATAAAAGCACGATTGTGCGAAATGTACTTGTTATGTGTTCAAAAATTTCATTTAGGATACCGAAACTTCCAGAAGTTGTAAAAGCCGTGAGTGCAAAACCACAGAGAATAAATGAAAGGCTCCTGCTCTTTTATATTCTTCCTACGTTATCACCTTTTTTCGTTTGAAGCTGAAGCTGAACAGACGTAAGTTTCGTATTTACAGGGTTATTACAAATGATTGAAGCGATTTCACAGCTCTACAATAACTTTATTATTTGAGATATTTTCACAATGCTTTGCACACACATACAAACACTCAAAAAGGTTTTTTAGGCATTCACAAATGTTCGATATGTGCCCCTTTAGTGATTCGGCAGACATCAAGCCGATAATCAAGTTCCTCCCACACTCGGCGCAGCATGTCCCCATCAATGAGTTCGAAAGCATCGTTGATGCGAGCTCGCAGTTCTGGCACGTTTCTTGGTAGAGGAGGTTTAAACACTGAATCTTTCACATAACCCCACAGAAAGAAATCGCATGGGGTTAAGTCGGGAGAGCGTGGAGGCCATGACATGAATTGCTGATCGTGATCTCCACCACGACCGATCCATCGGTTTCCCAATCTCCTGTTTAAGAAATGCCGAACATCATGATGGAAGTGCGGTGGAGCACCATCCTGTTGAAAGGTGAAGTCGGCGCTGTCGGTCTCCAGTTCTGGCATGAGCCAATTTTCCGCGGGCTACGCGTGAAACTTGCCCGCACGCGTTCAACCGTTTCTTCGCTCACTGCAGGCCGACCGGTTGATTTCCCCTTACAGAGGCATCCAGAAGCTTTAAACTGCGCATAACATCGCCGAATGGAGTTAGCAGTTGGTGGATCTTTGTTGAACTTCGTCCTGAAGTGTCGTTGCACTGTTATGACTGACTGATGTGTGTGCATTTCAAGCACGACACACGCTTTCTCGGCTCCCGTCGCCATTTTGTCTCACTGCGCTCTCGAGCACTCTGACGGCAGAAACCTGAAGTGCGGCTTCAGCCGAACAAAACTTTACGAGTTTTTCTACGTATCTGTAGTGTGTTGTGACCATATGTCAATAAATGGTGCTACAGCGAATTTATGAAATCGCTTCAATCATTTGTAATAGCCCTGTATAACTTTATTTGATCGGTAAAAGTTATATAAATCTATCTGTTGTATCATCTACCTTGTCTCTTAATCAATTATATTGTAATTGACGTATGTTACAGAATAACGTAGGCGAGGTTTGTGGCGAATTGTTCGGTTACGAACGATCGGACATAATTAGTGTCGATTCGTTAATTACTTTTCAATTGTGTATCCGATCACCCCTGAGGTACTTATTCCTAGCATTTCTCGGTTGTACGCAATGTTTTTCAATTAAAACTGCGCAGGTCTCATCGGCTGACGTGCCTGAAACGTGACGCCTGCCAGCCAACTCATTGTCCTCATTTAACGTAAATGATTACGAAAAAAAAAAATGAGGGTGGGGTACAATAAGGTAACCTGTTAATAAGAAAGGTAGAATCTTCGATGTGTTGCACTGTAATGTGGCATTTATGCACTAATTGTCCATCCTGAATGTGGGTTGACCCCACGTCGCGTCTGTCATTATAAACGGCATTGCATAATGAGCAAATTTCTACATCAATGCCGGACTTTTGAGAAAGCTTTGCAGTATTCCTCCCAGTGTGGAACAGGAGTATTTTAAGACCACCAAAATGTCTCTAAAATCACACTCATGTGGTTGAAGTGAAATTAGCTGACTGAAGCATTGTTTCCGGTATGAACCGTGTAAGTAAATGGGGAATTTAGTACGCACATTTCTAAGAAAAATAAGAACACATTCCGCTGGACTAAGTAGCATGTCGTATTTGTCCACTGCATCAGTGGACTGCAACGGAAAATTCGATTCAAATCTTACGGAATTTGTTTGGAGATCTATTTTCACAGTTCATTTCATTGCAGCTTTACGGCACGTCGTCAACATACAAATTCTTCTATCACGCAATTTCATGTGCATTATAGATTTCCTTGACTTCAGTTCCATGTCACCGCTTTGGCGTTTGCCTTTAAGTTTTGGCGTAACTCTCCTATATCTGCGAACTCCAACTATTATATTTGTTCTTGTTTCATGGAAGTACTGAAAAGAGATCGACTTCTATACCAGTTGTCCACATGTTGTCTGTACTTTATAGTTTGCCACGGAACGTCTATGTCTGACTTTAGCTCCCCTGGCACGTTCAGCTGTTGTCTCACTTGCAGTGTGTCCCCGAAAGAACTTTCAGTACTGAGGCATATGACACGAACGAACATTGTAACCAAAAGAGTCTATTAAACATGGAATGTAAAATGAATACCTTAAGAACTATGTGCACTTCATCTTAGACACTGTCAAACAAACGTGATCTAGTGCAAGCTCTTTGGTTTCCACATTTCGAAAGATAGTAGTAAGGACAAAAACAAGAAAAAATGTTCAACTTAGGCTCGAAAATGCATACTTGAAGAGCTACGAGCCGTTTCTCATCTTCGTTAATGTGAAACACATCTCTTGTACTGAGCAAGTGCTCATAGTTGTTAAGGAACGCATTTTAGAGCCTATGTATACTTGTCTTTTTTCTTCAAATGGCCTGAAAAACAAACATTACTCCTAATGTTTATGTCGTTAGCAGTGGAAGCACGACGACTATCCACGGATTTTCTGTATACGTCGCTAGAAGTTAAAGGGCTAATAGATCGGAAACAAGTTACTGGACAGCTTCTAAGTGTATGACTTACAGTTGTTTGGAAACATTCACAACAGGTTAAAACCACAGAAGGGGCGTACACAAGATTGAGTTAAGGAGATCAGTTCACAATGTGGGACGTTGATGAGCGATATCTGCTGTCACGCACTCAAAATAGAACCACGTTGCTATTTCAAATGCGGTCTGTCCTAGCTAGAGACAGTGATAGAATCGATTCATCGATAATTGTGTGAGCAATGTTTCAAACTGCTAGCACAGTGCGTGTTACAAGATTCCAGTAGCTGGTTGCCTGTCCAATAAATTCCAGGGTCAACAAAAACTTGATTTTCCGTATTTCATGTGATTATTGATGTAATTTAAAAACTTTAAATGTAATCTTAAACTGCTCATAAAGAATTGTATACGATCTTATGCTAAACGTTTAACACAGTAAGATAACCATAATCAGTTAGCAACTGTGTACATGTCTTGAGGTGTGTTACTTAAGGCAGACTATATTCATCCAAATTTTGAGCATGAGAGCAGTTGGCAACTTCTGACATATCTCACACACAATTTCAAACCTGGGACGTCCCACAAAATAATGAAAGATAAAAAGTTTATTGCTTACTATATTTTCGCTGTTTATGCAGTTAAACTTCAGCATCTGACACGAAGTTTTAGTTTATTACTTCTTACTTCTCACTGAATGTACCTACAAAATTATATCATTGTTCGACACATAGTTTAGGACATACGACGTCATAAACAAAGAGATGAGTCTATTGGTGAATAATCTGTAACTAATGTAAGCGACATTATTAGGGTTTTGAGTCTGCAGTCACAATGATTTTACATGTTTGATGTCACTTTTGTAATACAGTAAGTCATTTGTATGTAGCCTGATTACTTACAAGCTTACGTAAGCTGTTTTATGGACGGAAGCTCGATTCATCAAAGAATCGGGGAAACGGGGTGTTACAGGCTCTGTGAGAGAAAGCTACTGCGTGGACCTATATAGGTTTCTGCCTCGATGTGTCATGTTCGTCCTTATGGCAGGGCAGTATCATTTCGCTATACCACACGTTGTTGTTCAGCTGCACAGGGATCATTCACTTGACGAATACGTGCAGTAACAAGCAACGCAGCGCTTGCTGATACCCGCCCCCATCACTGACTTGTGCCGGTATTTGAAGAAGTGCTGCATTGCATAAACCTGATCCACGAACCCGTGATGCGCTGTAACCAGCTCTGCAAGAAAAATTACATTCAATTTTACTGAACTCCTTGCACAGAATAAGAAGGCAGCATTACGTATATGCTGCGTTGTCATCAATGAGCCTCACTTACCATACTGACGATTTTTTGTACTACGTCAAATTCTTACGTCCATTTTAGTTCGTATCACATACTTCTCTATCTTCAAACATTAACAAACTGATTAAAATTCAAAATCTTTATCACAAATTACAGTTTGTTCTTTCGACTTGTCCTTAATCAGACATATGCAGTCTACTTGAAAGTTCTAACGATATTATATGTGTACTATCTTACTTACTGTTTGCTGTAGCACTTTCATTGTCTACGCCGTCTAATGATTGATATACACTCCTGGAAATGGAAAAAAGAACACATTGACACCGGTGTGTCAGACCCACCATACTTGCTCCGGACACTGCGAGAGGGCTGTACAAGCAATGATCACACGCACGGCACAGCGGACACACCAGGAACCGCGGTGTTGGCCGTCGAATGGCGCTAGCTGCGCAGCATTTGTGCACCGCCGCCGTCAGTGTCAGCCAGTTTGCCGTGGCATACGGAGCTCCATCGCAGTCTTTAACACTGGTAGCATGCCGCGACAGCGTGGACGTGAACCGTATGTGCAGTTGACGGACTTTGAGCGAGGGCGTATAGTGGGCATGCGGGAGGCCGGGTGGACGTACCGCCGAATTGCTCAACACGTGGGGCGTGAGGTCTCCACAGTACATCGATGTTGTCGCCAGTGGTCGGCGGAAGGTGCACGTGCCCGTCGACCTGGGACCGGACCGCAGCGACGCACGGATGCACGCCAAGACCGTAGGATCCTACGCAGTGCCGTAGGGGACCGCACCGCCACTTCCCAGCAAATTAGGGACACTGTTGCTCCTGGGGTATCGGCGAGGACCATTCGCAACCGTCTCCATGAAGCTGGGCTACGGTCCCGCACACCGTTAGGCCGTCTTCCGCTCACGCACCAACATCGTGCAGCCCGCCTCCAGTGGTGTCGCGACAGGCGTGAATGGAGGGACGAATGGAGACGTGTCGTCTTCAGCGATGAGAGTCGCTTCTGCCTTGGTGCCAATGATGGTCGCATGCGTGTTTGGCGCCGTGCAGGTGAGCGCCACAATCAGGACTGCATACGACCGAGGCACACAGGGCCAACACCCGGCATCATGGTGTGGGGAGCGATCTCCTACACTGGCCGTACACCACTGGTGATCGTCGAGGGGACACTGAATAGTGCACGGTACACCCAAACCGTCATCGAACCCATCGTTCTACCATTCCTAGACCGGCAAGGGAACTTGCTGTTCCAACAGGACAATGCACGTCCGCATGTATCCCGTGCCACCCAACGTGCTCTATAAGGTGTAAGTCAACTACCCTGGCCAGCAAGATCTCCGGATCTGTCCCCCATTGAGCATGTTTGGGACTGGATGAAGCGTCGTCTCACGCGGTCTGCACGCCCAGCACGAAAGCTGGTCCAACTGAGGCGCCAGGTGGAAATGGCATGGCAAGCCGTTCCACAGGACTACATCCATCATCTCTACGATCGTCTCCATGGGAGAATAGCAGCCTGCATTGCTGGGAAAGGTGGATATACACTGTACTAGTGCCGACATTGTGCATGCTCTGTTGCCTGTGTCTATGTGCCTGTGGTTCTGTCAGTGTGATCATGTGATGTATCTGACCCCAGGAATGTGTCAATAAAGTTTCCCCTTCCTGGGACAATGAATTCACGGTGTTCTTATTTCAATTTCCAGGAGTGTATGTCAATCATGACAGAAAAAGGGCAATAGACGTTGAAATTCAAAAAGTGTTTCAAAGTCGTAACTTATTAAACATTTCTTACAAACGAAACGTTTAAATAACTGAATTTATAACCAGGAATAAACCAGAAATCACCAACTACTTTACGATGGCTACTTGTACGAAGTATGGAGAAAGGAAGACTGAATACAGTAACAACGCATCGAGCCAATGTCGAAATAGTTTTAGACCGACTACACAAACGATGAAGTAAATTATGAAATGAAATCAGGATGGAAGGTGATGAAAAACGGTGATGATGGTGGAGGTGGTGATGTTGATCATGTTAGTGATGACCGAGTAACACACTCCCCGCTGCAGTACGTGCACTACCTGTTTCATACACTAAATATCTAAATATCGCCTACAACTTTCTAAATGAGGGACAGTGTTCAGCCCTTAGGGGTTGTTAAGGCGACTTGCTAAGCAAAGATGAGAAATCTAACAACGGAAGCAAGAACACGTTGGTCAGACGCGGCCTGTGTAGCTTGTAAGGGTGTTTCAGGGTAGGCTCTACTGAGAAGTATCTGTTTAGAAAAAAATTCGATACCTTGCACCGTTTCTGAGTAAAATAGCACTGAAGTTAGCCAATCACGCCGTTACTCGTGCAAATTCTAGCCCGCCAGATGCAATTATTGTCAGTTGTTCTCATGGCGTAGATGATAGCGCATGAGGCTACTCAGGCTTTGACTCAGGTTCGATCCTTAATACAGTGCCATCAACAATTTTTGTATCGCTCTCTTGTTTGGTTTTAGCAAACCATGCGAAATACATGTTCGGCGACCACCGTCTTTGGCGGGCCGCTTTGAGCATGCAAAGCCCGGATTGGCTAACTTCAATTGTAATTAGCTTGGAAACGCCGCGACGAACAGAATATTTTAGTAACAATGATTTATCAGCGCAACCTAACCTGCAACACCCTTAGAAGGTTTTCAGTTGGTTTCTAACCTCACTGTAGAGGCGGGCTATACAAGGGAATGAAATATTACAGAAATGAAAAAGTAGATGAAGATGAGATGGAGCTATGATACTCCGAAAAGAATTTGACAGAGCCCTGAAACATTCAGTTCGAAAGAAGATCCCCACGTAAGACGACGCTCCCTAAGGACAGACAGATATCCTTGGGAGAGCCAGCACCTGGAGTGCAAGTTATGTGAGTCCGAGGAAATATATCCAGACTTCAGTAACAAAGTTATGATTCCAGCTCGAAAGAAAGAGGATACAGACACGTGTGAATATTACCGAAATGTCAGTTTAATAAGTCAAAATACTAGCACGAATTGCGTACAGAAGAATGCATAAACTAGTGGATGCCGACCTCAGGGAAGCTTAGAGCGCGTTCCACAGAAATTTAGCAATCCGCGAGGCAATACTGACTCTAAGACGTCACTTAGATTGTTGGTTAATGAAAAGTAACACTACGTATATAGCATTTGTAGACGAAGACATAGTTTTTGACAATGTTTACTGGAACACACTCTGTGAAATAATGAGTGTAGCAGAAGGTAGACTACAGGAAGCTATAGGCTATTCACAATTTGTACAGAAAACAGACGTAATTGCAAGAGGCGAAGGGTATGAAAGGGAAGTAGTTGTTAAGAAGGGAGTAAGACACTGTTGTAACCTATCTCCAATGTTATTCGGTCTGTACACTGAACAACCACTAAAGGAAACCAAAGAAAAATTTGGAGAAGGATTTAAAGGGCAGGGACAAGAAATAAAAAGTTTCAGGCTAGTCGACGACACGGTAATCCTCTCTGACGCAGCAATGGGCCTGGAAGAGCCATTGAAAGGAATAGACAGTGTCTTGAAAGGAGGATATAAGGTGAACGTCAGCAGAAACGAAACTAAGATAATGGATGTAATTTAATTAATTGAGGCCTCGCTGAGGGAGTGAGATTAGGAAATGAAACAGTAAACGTAATAGATCACTTTTGCTGTCGGGGCTGTAAAATAACTGATGATGGTCCAAGTATGAAGGATATAAAATGTAGACTGGCAATGGCAAGGGGAGCTTTTCTGAAGAGGAGAAATTTGTTGACATCGAACATAAATTTACGTGTTAGAATCTCTTTTGACGATATTTGTGTTGACTGTAGCCTTGTACCAAAGTGAAACGTCGACGATAAGCAGCTGAGACAAGAAGAGAATAGAATCATTTGAACTGTCTTTTATAGAAAAATGCTAAAGATTAAATGGTAAGATCGAGTAATTAATGAAGAAGTACTGAGCAGAGAACAAAAAAAAGTAATAATTTATGGCGTAATTCGACTAAAAGAAGGGACCCATTGATGGTCACGTTCTGAGACAGCATTATTTTCTTATCGAAGGGCAGCATGAAGGGTAAAAATTGGAGAGAAAGCCCGAGAGACGAATACATTAGTCGGATTCAAAACGATGTAAATGGCAGTTGTTATTCTCAGATGAGGAGGCTTGCGGAGGATAGAGTAACATGAAGAGTTGCATCTAGCCAGTCTTCGGACTGTGGACCACAACAAAAAGGTGACTTCATACTCAATGTAAACATAAGAATAACTTATTTGTCATGAAGCCCATAACTCAGTTTCCCAGAAAATATCTAGTAATGAGAAAATAAAACAATTTTCATCAGCAATTACGAAATCTCACAGAACGTTGCAGGTATTCTAAAGGAAAATAGAGGCTAAGTAAAACTGTACATGGAGGTCCCCTTCAGTTATTTATATACAATTCAAAATAACCTACTCAAATAACATAGAAATGATGATTGTTTGGAACTGCGCTGAATGCGCAGGAATAGTCTTTAGAAAATTTGAAAGATTTGGCAGTTACAGTTGTAGCAATTGTGAGGCGCTCTTGGAAGTCAAGTGGTGTAACAAACGTACTTTGTTATTAAAGCTGTCGTGAGATCCAGATTAATACCAGGAGGGTCAGAACCAATTTTCCACGCCTCTTCCGCTAAACGATATGGTCTATGTCGAGAATATCGTCTAAGGCAGGCGCAGAAACCAATTCCACAAGAGCGCAGGGCGAACGAATGGTAAGTGGCTGTATTTGTAGTTTCTGGTGCTTCTCTGCTATTCTCCTTCTCTACGTATCTTCCCAACGATTCCCGCCTCCCATATGCTTTGCTTGAAGGAGTAGACCAGAATGAAGCTCGATTTTGGAACCCACTTTCATGGTTTTTTTTAAAATAACAAACTGACTTTAGATGTTTATTGTATACCCTTAAGATTGTGTTATGTATTTTCGTCAGAAATTATTTGCACTCAGAGGACACTACACGACATCGACGAAAGGCTAGAACAAAATTTCAAAAACTGCTTTGAAACTGGTGATATGGTCTAAGGTTGTACGTAAGGATACGTAATGATATTTAAAAAACATGGTTTTCATCATTGTGGCAGGACTGTGAAATAAAACATGGTTTTTAAAAAGAGTTATAAAAAAATGTCCGCCAAGTATTGAAATATCAAAAATTCTACGTCCTACGGCAGAAAAAACGTTGACTTACAAGTCACAAAAGGGTATAAGTAATTTCATGCATTTTTCATGAGATATAGTTCCCGCCAACTTCAATAATGTTGTTTTGAAGAGACAACCGCTTAAAATATCAACTTTGGTTCTCTCGCATTGTAATTGAACAAACCATTAGTCTTTAACCGTGAAGTTGGCCTTTTTTTCGCCAATATCACAACACATTCATTTTGATGTAATTATATCGTTTGACTGGCTTCTGTTTACCCTGTCGAAGGGCTGTTTGCGTATTTTGAAGCTTTTCTGTCTGTATAAACATGTTTGTCGTTTTCAATAACACGTTTCACATCATACAAAAAGCAAGCGAAATGACAAGGACACGTAAGAAAAGTACGTGCTTTTAGACTGTTTACACATAAACGAGCCATTCCATGAAGAGTAATCTGTTTGAGAATAGAATTTTTATGTATACTAATGCCCTTGCCGATACTATCCGAAACTAGCAGGGTACCTATTCAGTCGGTAAGTACTAGAGTATTACATCTTTTGCATTCTAGCTCTCGGATGCGACAGATCCCACTAAGTAAATCGCTGATTTAACATAATTTAACATTTATAGCAAACTTTATATGAATGAATCTTAAACATAGACTCTATAATAACATTTTAAACCCATAAAAATATTAGCCTCAAAAAATATTTCGCTACTGGCATACCCATCTTAAATTCCATTCTAATTAAGCGGAAAACGGTACTCTACAGAAGTAAACTGCTATTCAAGATATTATGAGGAAAAACAATTTTCTATCCCATACGGCAATAAAGAGAAAGAAGCGGGCAGTACGTAAGGTGAAAATGCTGCACACGGATTGCAGCATTCACGTTCGTGCTGCTAGTTCACAGTCTGATTTGTAAATATTTCTGACAGAGAAGAACATCCCGAAAGCAAGTGGAGACAGCGCAGAGTACACTAGCAAAAGCGCTGACATGTAACTTCGGATGTCCATTCATGAGTTTCCTAATAATTCCTATGATATTGATGTTACACCAATATCCAAGAAAAGTAGTAGCAGTAATCCACTAAACTACAGGCCCATATCATTAGCGTCGACATGCAGAAGAATTCTGGAGTATATATTGTCTTCGAATATTGGAATTACCTCAAAGAGAACGGTCTATTGACACATGGTCAACGCGGAATTAGAAAACATCGTTCTTGTGAAACACAACTAGGTATGTACATACACGAAGTGTTGAGATCTATTGACAGTTCATAGCAACTGGCGGTAGTGTTATAGGTCCTCTGCTGTTCCTTATCTATATAAATGATTTAGGAGACAATATGAGCAGCGATCTTAGGTTGTTTGAGGATGATGCTGTCGTTTATCCTGTAGTAAAGTCATCAGAAGATAAAAAAAAATTGTAAAACGATTTAGAAAAAAAAATCTGTATGTTGCAAAATTTGGCAATTGACCCTATACAATGAAAAATGAGTGCTAAAAGGGATCCGTTGAACTTCGGTTAGACGATAAATCAGTCAAATCTAAGGAACATGAATTCAGATAAATACAAAGGAATTACATTTACGAACAACGTAAATTGGAGAGACCTTATGAAAAATGTTGTGCAGAAGACAAATCAAAGACTGCGTTTTATTGGCTCAACACTTAGAAAATGCAATAGATCTACTAAGAAGACCGCCTACACTACTCTTGTCCACTCTCTTTTGGAGTACTGCTGCATAGTCTGGGATCCTTACAAGATAGGATTAATTGAGTACATCGAAAAAGTTCGTAGAAGGGCAGCACGTTCTGAGGTATCACAAAATAGGGGAGAAAGTATTACTGACACGATACCGGATTAGGGGTGGAAGTCACTAAAAGAAAGGCGTTTTTCGTTGCGGCAGGATCATCTCACGAAATCTTAATCACCAACTTTTTCCTCCGAATGCGAAAATATTTTGTTGTTGCCGACCTCCAGAGGGAGAAACGATCATCATAATAGAGTAAGGAAAATCAGAGCTCGCTCGGAAAGATGTAGGTGCTCGTTCCTTCCGCTGTTCGAGATTGTAATAATAGAGAATTATTGTGAAGGTGGTTCGATGAGCGCTCTGCAAGGCACTTGAGTGTGATTTGCAGAGTATCCATGTAGATGATATAGATGAATTTTATTAGAACCCACAAATGGCACTGAAAAAGTTTCAGATAGGGAGAGACAAATTATTACGTACCCATCCTTCCTTATAAATTTTGTTTTTATATATGACGATTCCTAAATACAGTTAGGCAACAAGTATTTTTCTCTCGAAAAATGTGGAATTTGGAGTAAAACTTTAGTCTCCAGCCAGATCCTTCTATTCCATTTTCACTAGATTTTACTTATTGACTTCTTTTAACAATTTTTTTTCTTCCACCTAATGTACTCTCGCTCCAAACTGTAAAAAGCATTGTGGAGGAAATATTATTTGTGTAGTCATAAATACTGTTCTGCATAAATTCTGTTTCTCTTCATTACAAGACTTGTTTCTTCATTTATAATGCAGACATATATCTAGCATGTTTACCGCTGGTGCTGCCTTCACGCAACAGCAACTTTCTTATCTGTGCTGGGACAGTCATCCACTAAACCCAGATATGTGTGTACACCCCAATGGGTGACTTACGACGGCTTTCTTCTGACTTAGTTTAGAATGTCTACGCAAATTTAGACAAGGAAAACGCAGAAATCTCATTTTATTGATTGAAGTTCTAGCGTAGTGGGAGGATCAAATGTTGAACTTGTTGGCGCGGTTGTCTTAGAGTTTGCAACACTAATTCAGATTTCGTTTTTTTCCCCTTTATATGAATAATCTACATACTGAAGTTTATGTCAGTATGAAATACTCAGCCATGTAATTAGGTTGCTGTAATCGATTATATTTTAATTTTGTCAAGTATAATTTCCTCTCATCAGTGCTACGCATTCCAATATTCAAATACTCGTCTAAGATTTGTATTGGACGTGGTACCAATAACTCTACACATTAGGTCATATTACCGGACCAAGCAAGAACCTAGGGTAATGGATCTGACACGCAGGATACGACAAAGGCAAGGAAAAGGATACAAAGTCTGGGTATGGTAACACAGAATTCACGGACAAAGGTCTAAACCTGAAAAAACATATTAGGACTAGCTGAAGAGATCTTGAAGTGTAAGGACCATACTATGGCACTACAGCAAGTGAAGTGGGAGGAACAAGAACATATAGATATGCACTCTCTGCTGTGGAGCAAGCCAGCCTTGCTCACGTAGCTTCAACGAACGCACAGTGTGCAGCATTGCACCAAAAACTGATCGTATCCCCTGGTTCTAGGTGAAACGCCTGCACCGAACAGCCCGCATCTCGTGGTCGTGCGGTAGCGTTCTCGCTTCCCACGCCCGGGTTCCCGGGTTCGATTCCCGGCGGGGTCAGGGATTTTCTCTGCCTCGTGATGGCTGGGTGTTGTGTGATGTCCGTAGGTTAGTTAGGTTTAAGTAGTTCTAAGTTCTAGGGGACTGATGACCATAGATGTTAAGTCCCATAGTGCTCAGAGCCAGTTGAACCATTTTTTTGCACCGAACATTTCGACGATACTATTACGACCTAGGATGTGGCTTCAAGGAGCTTCGGTATAAGGCTGAGAACTATAGGGCCTCCCTAAAGGGTTTAGAAATGCATGAAAGGCTGCTGGGGGGGGTGACTACTTGTTGTGTGCACACAACGGTTTTTTAGGCTGGTCGACTTCGCATCTAGTTCAGATAACGATATAATAAAAGCCACAGAAGAGTCTGTATAAGATGATTGAAAAATCTCCCTCCCCCTCCCACTCTGCCTTAGGCGGCAGTGATAAAATCTTTGTCTTGAACCACTGAAGCATTCTCATTATAGTGGCGAAGTTTCAAGCACTCACAATAAACAGTCCTAATAAACTGTTGTGCTCCCATAATACTAAAATATTAAGTATAGAACACCAGTTAAAACCTAAAAGCAGTGGATTGGATAGGATAATGCTAAATGGGGGTGGTGTATTTTTCAAAGAAGACAAGAAACTGAAATTCTTCGCTAGAGAAACTGACGCTGCATGAGATATTGTTTGAGGAAGACTCAGTAGCAACGGTAGGTGCGAAATTGTATTACAATAATTCTGTCGACCATCAGACTAACCTTCTGTTGTAAACCGAAAACATTAGAGAAATCCAAAAAACTGTAATCCACACAATTCTGAAGACACTAACAATAAGAGCCGACAAGTGCGAGAATTATAGTAGAAAGAGCTTAACAGCTCATGCAGCCGAATTTCTGACAAGAAAGATATCCACTAGAAGAGAAAAGAGAACTGAGGATCTGTTTGATAACGACCAGTTTGGCTTTAGGAAAGGTAAAGGCGTCAGAGAGGGAGTTGCGACGTTGCGGCTGATAAAGGAGAGAAAACAAGAAAAATCAAGGCACATTCGTAGGATTTGTTGACCTGGAAATAGCATTCGACAAAATGGTGCTAGATGTTCAAAATTCTGAGGAAAGTAGGAGAATTTGTGCGTGTGTGTGATCTCCATATCTTTCCTTTTCTGAAATTAGTTTTTGTAAAATACTTTTTTCTTTATGTATGTATTGGTGCAACTGTGACGATAAACTTTTATAAAACTTCGAATTAAATACTAGGTGTTAACAGACGTCATTACGAGCACAGCATATTATAGTACACTATTATGTACCCTCCTTTCTCTTAACCAGTGAGCTAAGTGTGTCCAGTATTAAACTTGCTTGTGTCCTTACGAAGTGTTATGGCTGCTACCAATTTTTTGCCTTATTGCTGCCATATTTGTGCAACCTGTTCTTATTTATTGTACTATTACATTGTTGATCTGCTGCCCTCACTGTTGGCTGTTAATGACCAATTAATGACCTTATAGCAACTTGATAGGTGCCTCCTCTATCATACAAATGTCTTCTTCCTCCCTACACTCCCTCCACCCTCTTTCCCCTCCCCGAGCTCCCCCCCCCCCCCCACAAGCCCACACCGCTTATGTTTAAACACGTTTCATTGTCATTGGTAGGTTCATATTTGTTTCCATAACATCATTGGAAACCATTAAATATCTCAATCACAAGGCCAGCCCTTTCTTGCTCCTATGTCTGCTTTTCATGCAGTATCTTCTGTAAATAAATGTCCAAATTATAATATAACCTGTACGTGTTATCCCTAGCCACGCTTATTCACGTTTTATTTATGAGACATGAGTTTACAGGTTATTATACGACGTTTGTTACACTTTTTTTCATTTGTTTCCATAACTTATCTTTTTATTAGTTTTCTATTTTTTTTAATTTTCCAATAGTAGCCTGGCTATTTACATTACTAAACGATCAATGTGTTACAAGATCCATTGAGACCCCACTGGTTACAACTCTTTCGATTTATATGGTCAAAAATTGCCAGTTCCCTCGTGTTCACTTATGTCTGACACATAACCTTAAAGGAGGTTCATTCGATGTTTTCCTACACACTTTTCCTTAATTTGCCATTGCATGTTTTGTAAAACTTTCGCTTTTTTATGATTATGATTCACTGATACCGTATGTTGAGTATGTTTTTGTTAATCCTTTTCACTATTTCACTGTTTACATCTTTGTTCAATCGATGTACTCCCAAAGTGCTCCAAAGATCTCACATGCACCTGTGATATGTACGCGTTATCAACAGGCACCGGCTTACGATCATTGTCCAAGATTCACAGCAACCTGCTTTTGATCTTTGGTGAAAAATAAAAAAAACACTGCAAATCCGTTACAGCTTTTTTCAGTTCTAAATCATCTCGTATGGTCTCCCATATATCTGTATCTTTTGGAGATTATTTACTGTACGAAAAACTATGTTTTTCCTCCTGCATCGAAGATGCTTACTTCAAATATTGCAGTGACAAGCTTGTTACGCTTTGTAAGTGATTTGTACGTTACTTAACGCCATAATTTGCATATTGTGCGTGTGCGCTTTAAAGGTTTGCCTCTCCGTTAGGCTTCAGCCTGCTAATGGTGCACTGATCGAAACCGTTAGCATTGAGCATAAACCTAAACATTTCATGGTCATCTGCAATGAAGTTTCACAGTTCTTTTAGCTGTTATTATTTTTTTCGGTCGGCGTAGAAATCACTTGTACCGAAAGAACAAACACCACAAATGTGTAAGTATAGACGCCTCGACGGCTGTTAAAGCCCGTTTCTGTGTGGGCGCACTGTCTCTCCCGAACTCTTGCAGGTATCAGCGCAAGGCTGCGATCACTGATTACGGTGGTCAGCGGGCACTGCGTAAGTAGTGTGCGACAAGCTGGGAATTTGGACTGGATGGGAAGCATGGTTGTATAGCATAAGCAGTAAGAGCCACCGCTCCCGTAAAGCGGCAAATACAGGTTCGAGTCCCGGTATGGTAGAAATTTCCATTTGTCGCCACTGAATTCTTTTCAATGGCCGATTGCGGCCGATTTAATAATTACTATTTCATTTAATCTTAGGTATTATTGTTATCGCTGTTGAAAAACTGATCATATTGCCGTATATGAGAATTAAGGCCTTCTCGGCGAATCTCGTTGATATACTCTTCTCGAGTTGACAGCAACGTTTCAGCAAGTTTCTTACTTGCCATCTTCAGGCGAAGTGTCTGGTTCTGCTCGGGAGTTCTGCTATTTGTATTTATTTCGATTTGAAGCACCACAGGGCCTTGCCTGTCTGACTTCTAGCATGGCTGATGAGTGATTGAGGTTGCTGCTGCTGCTGCTGCTCTCATCTAATACTTTCCCCTCTTTGGGGAAGTGTGAGAGGGAGTTTGTAGCCTTTTGGCTTTTACTCCCCTGTGTACGTGTGTGTGTGTTTTTTCTATATATTTTTGGTGTCTGTGATATGTGATGAATTGCTGTGAATGTGTCTGGTACTTGCCAGGGGTAGGCGAGATGATTGGTGTTATATGGGAAGGAACTGGATTAGGGATTGGGTGTTGGGATTTTCTCTTCGACTTAATCGTCGAAGATCGTCATAGGGCGCTTGTGCTTATCGCGGGACATGTCATACCGACCAAGGGAGTGGATGAGTGCATTTCCGGATCTGGAGGAACCTTCATAGAAGGCCCTTGCCAGATCCTGGAAACGCTCTCTCAGGAGTGGGATTTCGGCTGCGGCGTGCAGGTCGTCTGTGGGGAATCCAAGTGGTAGATGTAGTGCCCTTCTGAGGGCGCGGTTCTGCAGCCTCTGGAATTTGTCCAGGTGCTGCTTTGCCGCGTATCCCCAGACAGGGCACGCATACTCCATTACCGGCCGGATCAGGGCCTGGTATACATTTACTGCTACTGGGCAGGGAAGGGAGCTGGTTTTGTTCAGGATAGGGTATAGGATGGACATTCTGGCGCAGACCTTCCTGTGTACAACTTGTAGAGTAGCCCTCTATGCCATACTGAATCAAAGGCTTTGGCTACGTCTAGTAGCACTATCCCGCAGTAACCTCTGTGGTTGAAGCCCTCTGTGGCTGCTTCAACCATTCTCATGACCTGCTGCGAGGCAGAGTGGTTCTGTCGGAATCCAAATTGTAAATCCGGCAGAATTTGCTCTCTGGTAATATGTTCTTGTGTGGGTCTTAGCAGGAGGCGCTCATAGATTTTGCTGAGAGTTGGCAAGAGGCTAATCGGCCTGTAGTGCTGCGGGAATAGAGGGTCTTTCCCTGGTTTGTGTATCGCGACCACTTCCGCATGTTTCTAGCAAGCTGGGAACTCGCGGGAACGAGTAATCTCGTTGAGGACGTTCGCGAGGTGTGTGATCGCTGTGGGTGGGAGTTTTTTGACTAACTGGTTTGTGACACTATCGTGCCCTGGCGCCTTTTTTGTAGGAAGGGCCCTGATTACTTTGCCACGTCCTCGGGGGCAAAAAGTATGGGTTCGTCCTCTGGGTCCTCCTCAGCGTTGAGGAAGACGGCCAGTTGACGACTGACTACCTCCTCATGCTCTTCATCCTCGGGTTCTGCAGTTTGAAACTGCTGCTCGAAGGAGTCGGCGAGGGCGTTGCCCTTCCCAGCATGGCTGTAGACCAGTCCCCGTTCGCAATGAGTGATTGAGGTTAGCGTCTCGTCTGGATCTTTATATCCGCTGGACCACGGGTTTCCCTGCATCCTCGGCGCCGGTCGGGCCAATCAGGCGCGAGCGGAATCGGCGCGGCGGCGCGTGCTAGTGCTGGTGGTTGGAGGGCGGGGGGGGGGGGGGGGGAGGGGACAGCAGGCGCCGGGTCCTGGAGTCTCGTCTCGGTGCGGCCTGTTTATTCCATCCGCCGCCACCGACCTGCCTCCATGGGTGCGCTCTCGTCTCATTCTTGATAATGTTGTGTTCCATGGGCTGCTGGGTTGGAAGCCACTACCCCGATTGACCAGGTTATCACTGACCCGTATCTCCACTGCCTCTTTAATAACAGAGTCCAAATAACCTTTCACTCTACACTGCCTCTTGGTTTCTTCAAACTGAAACGTGTGTTCTTCAGTGAGGCTGAGCTCCGCTACCGCTGCCGTAGTTGAATTTTAGCTCAATGGGTCGATGAAAGCCCTACAGTCTGTGTACTGAATACGTGGCTGAGTTATCCCCTTCTTAAACCGCAGTTTGGTACAGAACTGAATAGCGCACTTAGGTCTGACGGCACTGGTCCGGAATGAGGTGCAGCGGTCTCTGATAAAGATAACCTGACGTCACCGCACGGACAGGGTAGTGTTGCAAGCAAGTACCGGTGCTCTGCGGCGTTGGCCGAATTTGGAAGTCTACAGACCGCCAGTATGGCAGTGCGGAATAGGGCGCGTATGTACACCAGTTGACATTAATAGTCGACTTCTCCATTTTTTTCTCATCGCGGGAAATGAACAAGGAAATTTAAGTTCGATTTGCGAAGGGAGGAAGGCATATCAAGAAAAAGGGAAATGAGGGAAAAAACTAATCAGTGATGAATATAGAGCTACAGATCCTGAAAGAATTTTAAAACTTCAGTTTGGACGGAATTTAAGCGTATAGCGAATCGCAATGGGAGAAACGTTAATTTTTTTGCTGTTCGCTGAGAAGTGATATTTTGGCTCAGGCTAAAGCGTCAAGTGTCATTTTGCACATTTCCCGCCGTCCATGTATATTAATTAACAAGCGTCTTGTTTTGGCGAGGAACGCCTTCCAAAAGTTCCTCAGATGGTTATCGACAAATGCATGTTTATGTATGCGCGAAACTTAAGGTCACACTTAACTGCACACACATCAAAAAAGTTTTCCATCACCTTGGTTGCGAGAGTTCCTGAAACTGTACAGAAAATTGGAATAGACATAAACATAAACATCATTTCCGCCCTTTTTATTCGTCATGAAAACCACATGTTGTACCACCATAAAGCGGAACTTTCGTAGGTGGTAGTCCGGATTTCTGTACACACCGGTACCTCTAATACCAAGTATCACTTTCTCTTGCACTGATGCATTCTTGAATTCGGGGTGGCATACTATCCACTAGTTCTTCAAGGCACAGTTAGTCCACATTGTCCCACTCCTCAACGGCGATTCGGCGTACATCCCTCAGAGTGGTGGGTGGGTCACGTCGTCCATAAACAGCCTTTTTCAGTCTATCCCAGGCATGACCGATAGGGTTCATGTCTGGAGAATATGATGGCCACCCTAGTCGAGTAAAGTCGTTATCCTGGAGGAAGTCATTCACAAGATGAGCACGATGGGGGCGCGAATTGTCGCGTATGAAGACGAATGCTTCGCCAATATGCTGCCGATATGGTTGCACTATCGGTCGGAGGATGCCATTCTCATATCGTTGTCGGCATGTTGTTGGGACGAGCTGTAACGCTCTGCATGGTGTCGTGGTTGCAAATATGGACCTCGCCATGGGCGTCGGGAGTGATGTTGCGCATCATGCAGCTTATAGCGCACAGTTTGAGTCGTAACAAGACTCCTGTGCCTGCACGAAAAGCATTACTCAACATGGTGGCTTTGCTGTCAGGGTTCCTCCGAGCCATAATCCATAGGTAGCGCTCATCCACTGCAGTAGTAGCTCTAGGGCGGCCTGAGCGAGGCATGTCATCGATAGTTCCTGTCTCTCTGTATCTCCTCCATGCCCGAACAACATCGCTAAGGTTCACTCCGAGACGCCTGGACACTTCCCTTGTTGAGAGCCCTTCCTAGCACAAAGTAACAACGCGGACCTGATCGAAACGCGGTACTGACTACAGACAACACGAGCCGTGTACCTCCTTCCTGGTGGAATGACTGGAACTGATCGGCTGTCGGACCCCTCCGTCTAATAGGTGCTGGACATGCATAGTTGTTTACATCTCTGGGCGGGTTCAGTGACATCTCGGAACAGTCAAAGGGAGTGTGCCTGTGATACAATATCCACAGTCAACGTCTATCTTCAGGAGTTCTCGAAACCTGGGTGATGCAAAACATTTTTTTGATGTGTGTATATGGACTGAAGGCTTCTTGGGACATGTTCAGACATTAATCGAGTGTGAATCGACCTACAGGAAAGTGCCCACACAGCTGTGTCGTAGCACATGGCAGAAATTACTATAACCCTGAGAGTTATAATCACGCCTGTGGCGGTTACTGAAATAACAAAAGCTGAACGCTCAGCAACTATAGAAATATGAACGTGTTGTGTAAGAGAGAACCGTCAACTAACATGTACTGTTTCCTATTTTGTTGACTCGAACCTCAGATCCTTTTTTTTGTTTACGATCCAATTCCCAATTCTGAAAAGGGTCATAACATTCGTAGATAATTGTTGAAACAATTTATGTCTCTTGATATCCAAGATACTTTGAGAGACATGCCTTTAACAACCGATCAAGCGGTCAACACTACCACCGCTACGAAATGATTTTAATGCGGAATATATTGCACCCTCGGATAGAATAGTATCACAACTCAAAAAAAATATAAATGATAAAAATCGACTCAAGGAATTCTACAAAATATGTACTACAATAATACATGCGTCTTTACAATCTTAAGTAATCAATTCTTGCAGGAAATTCCATTATAGTGCATACAACAGAAATATGGATATGAAGGTCTGTAGTCGTCGAATGTGAGTTGTTGTACGGTAATTATCTGTTAAATCTTTGGGTTGTTTCACTTTTACTGATTTTCTAAAATCTTTCCTTGGTCCGTACCGATGGGCCTTAATGGTCTGTTTGGGCGGAGTACAGTTAAAAACATTTGTGTTTTCGTTATGACACCTGTTTTACATCCGAAATAATGCGACAATCTAACATGCATCAGGAAAAACAATTTGAAATTATTTACTGCATAATACAAAATGCAAAATTGTAAATGATGAAAATTATTGCATTTTAATATGGAACATCAATTGGACACAATTTAAGGAACACAATTTACGAAAACTCAGAATTTCAATCTAGGAATACTTTTCGCCGAGAAAAGGTATTCAGTATGATCTTTCGTTGTATAACAGATTCCATTTTCTTTTCTGTACGCTGCAACGCACGACGTTTGATAATATTTGCTCCAGCTGATTCATCAAAACAGTATCTGTTCCTTCAGACATGCATGTATGTATCAATTATATTTTGAAGTCAGTCGCTTCAGGCAAATGCCGGGATGATTCCTTTGAAAGGGCACGGCCGATTTCCTTCCCCATCCTTCCCTCACCCGAGCTTGCGCTCCGTCTCTAATGACCTCGTTGTCGACGGGACGTTAAACACTAATCTCCTCCTCCTCCTCCTTGAAGTCAGATACAGACACTGTATTAACTCAGACATTGTGATAGTCAGTGATGTTCAAAAATTACGTTCAACTTAAATTGCAGATGAAAATTATCAGAACTCAGAATGCTCCTTTCTTCTTGAGTGTCCCATGCACCTGCTGAAGTGGCACTGTTCTTACCGTGGCCTAGAACAATGCGGTCACAACTGCTCTGAAGTGGACGAATTGCGAGACAGAGATGTGTCATTTTTTGTGCACGTTGGGGCTCTTTTCATGTACAAAACAGTCATTTGAACTGTTCAATGATACTCACTTGATTACATTGCTGACAAAGTAAAAAGCCGATTTACGGCCTTAGCCGAAAGGCACTCTAAGAATGGAGGAGTAGAACTGGAGGAATTGATATCATGCTGATTATTTCTCTTCTCGCGGTATATAAGCAATTCCAATACCGTAGTTCTAATAGTTTGGTGTGTGGTTTGTAGAAAGCCTTTTAAAAATGAGGCATGCAGGAAACGGAATCGAAGAAATCGCCGGCAGAATACCATGCTTTAATACAGGGTGTACCAAAAAGAATCATCCGATAAAAAAAGAAAAAAGAAAACAACTTTTGTGTTATTTGAGATATGTGCGTGAACACCATACTGTTGAAAGGAGCAAAATCTCGAGTTTTATATGGTTCACGCTAGGTAGCAACAGTGTGCGCCCACTTCAGTTCTAGTAAAAATGTTTTCGGGACAACAGAAAGCGTTTTATGTTCTTCGTTTTGCGCAGTGCTGCAGTGTGGGTTAGTAATAACGGTTCAGCGTGACTTTCGTACTAGGTATGATGTGGATGCTGCTACAGCACAGAGCATTAGACGATGACATAAACAATTCCGAGAAACAGATTGTTTACGTAAAGCAAAACGTCGGCCGCCCCCGATTGTCTGAATCAGACGTCGGAGGCATCTGTCATAGTTTTACAAGGAGACCACAGAAACCCGTTAGCCGTGCAGGCCGACAGCTCAACATGCCCCCGATGTCCGTTTGGCGTGTGTTACGTCGACGTAAAAAAAACAACTCAAAATGTTATTCTTTCATACCTTTTCATAGGTGTTCTGTATGCCTCCCTCAGATGTACTGCATATGTTAATGTGATATTCCAACTGTTTCCACACTACAGTGCATACAAATTCAGCTACTGGAAGCTCTTCGTGAAGGTGACAAACAACAACGTGTGGTGTTCTGTAATTTCGTTCTTAGCAAAATGGAGAATAACAGTTTTCTTCCAAGCTTAGTACACTCCTGGAAATTGAAATAAGAACACCGTGAATTCATTGTCCCAGGAAGGGGAAACTTTATTGACACATTCCTGGGGTCAGATACATCACATGATCACACTGACAGAACCACAGGCACACAGACACAGGCAACAGAGCATGCACAATGTCGCCACTACTACAGTGTATATCCACCTTTCGCAGCAATGCAGGCTGCTATTCTCCCATGGAGACGATCGTAGAGATGCTGGATGTAGTCCTGTGGAACGGCTTGCCATGCCATTTCCACCTGGCGCCTCAGTTGGACCAGCGTTCGTGCTGGACGTGCAGACCGCGTGAGACGACGCTTCATCCAGTCCCAAACATGCTCAATGGCGGACAGATCCGGAGATCTTGCTGGCCAGGGTAGTTGACTTACACCTTCTAGAGCACGTTGGGTGGCACGGGATACATGCGGACGTGCATTGTCCTGTTGGAACAGCAAGTTCCCTTGCCGGTCTAGGAATGGTAGAACGATGGGTTCGATGACGGTTTGGATGTACCGTGCACTATTCAGTGTCCCCTCGACGATCACCAGTGGTGTACGGCCAATGTAGGAGATCGCTCCCCACACCATGATGCCGGGTGTTGGCCCTGTGTGCCTCGGTCGTATGCAGTCCTGATTGTGGCGCTCACCTGCACGGCGCCAAACACGCATACGACGATCATTGGCACCAAGACAGAAGCGACTCTCATCGCTGAAGACGACACGTCTCCATTCGTCCCTCCATTCACGCCTGTCGCGACACCACTGGAGGCGGGCTGCACGATGTTGGGGCGTGAGCGGAAGACGGCCTAACGGTGTGCGGGACCGTAGCCCAGCTTCATGGAGACGGTTGCGAATGGTCCTCGCCGATACCCGAGGAGCAACAGTGTCCCTAATTTGCTGGGAAGTGGCGGTGCGGTCCCCTACGGCACTGCGTAGGATCCTACGGTCTTGGCGTGCATCCGTGCGTCGCTGCGGTCCGGTCCCAGGTCGACGGGCACGTGCACCTTCCGCCGACCACTGGCGACAACATCGATGTACTGTGGAGACCTCACGCCCCACGTGTTGAGCAATTCGGCGGTACGTCCACCCGGCCTCCCGCATGCCCACTATACGCCCTCGCTCAAAGTCCGTCAACTGCACATACGGTTCACGTCCACGCTGTCGCGGCATGCTACCAGTGTTAAAGACTGCGATGGAGCTCCGTATGCCACGGCAAACTGGCTGACACTGACGGCGGCGGTGCACAAATGCTGCGCAGCTAGCGCCATTCGACGGCCAACACCGCGGTTCCTGGTGTGTCCGCTGTGCCGTGCGTGTGATCATTGCTTGTACAGCCCTCTCGCAGTGTCCGGAGCAAGTATGGTGGGTCTGACACACCGGTGTCAATGTGTTCTTTTTTCCATTTCCAGGAGTGTATTTAGTGAGGAGGCGACATTCCATGTAAATGGAAAAATGAACCGTCATAATGTGAGAATATGGGACAAGGGACAACCAAATGAAGTTGTACAACACGAGAGGGACTCTCCAAAATTTAATTTGTTTTGTTCAGTTTCACGAGAAAAGGTGCATCGTCCATTTTTCTTTGCCAAGAACACTGCTACAGGAAGTACATATCTCGATATGCTTTAGAAATTTATTTTCCCGCAGTTGGAGACCTCATTTACCAAACAAAATTGGACACTGCTCCACTGGCATCTGGAAGTGCGACAATTTTTAAATCAGAGGATTACTGATCGATGGATCGGTCGCTCTGGGCCATATGATTGAATCTTACATTACTGATCTCAAAGGTCACCAGACCTGCCGTTTCTGATCATTTCTTGTGGGAGTTTACAAAAGAGTCTATTTACCTACCCCCGTTACCAACAACAATGAGTGAACTGAGACACCGCATAGCTATGGAAGCTGTGGCTCAAGACATACTCGCTGTAGTGTGGAAACAGTTGGAATATCACATTAACATATGCAGTACATCTCAGGGAGGCATATAGAACACCTACGAAAAGGTATGAAAGAAAAACATTTTGTGTTTCTGAAATTAAAATCTTCTGGATTATTATGCCGCGTCATATTTCTTCTAAAATGATTGACGTTTCGACTCCTCTGCTGGGATCTTCCTCAGGATCTTCTGGTGTCCACTACTGCGGACCTACATTTTGAGTCTCCCTTTCATCAAAAAACAAAATTCATTGTATATGTTTATTATTTTCAGAAATATAGACAATTCGGATAATTTGTTTTGATACATCCCAAATTATTAATGCACCTGAGTCAGTCACCCAGGACAGAGAAGCATCTGAAATAGGATACTGACTCATACGTCTGGAATAATATGTAGAGGTAAAGCCAATTTTTCGGAGGTACCGTGAACTAGCAACTGTTCTCTGGATACCATTTCGCAATTTAAACCTGAGGACACGAGGTGTGAATTTACGGGAGAGCTAACGCGCACGATCCATTTCTTGCAAAATTACTAACTCCAGTGCCGCGTTACAAAGCGAACTGCCGACTGCCATTAGAAACCAAGACCAGTCACAGAAGTGAGTGTTGGGGACCCTGTCGATCTTGTTTTTCGACGACAGTTGTTATCTTTGACTGTGAACCACACGCGAGAGCTGGAGGGCGAGCACGGAAGAAGTGTGGCGAGAGTAGCTGCCCTCTACCGAACCGGGATTTCGTACAGGTCATAAATGACGTAGTGAACGGTATGACTACCCGTAGTACTAGTACTACTGAAAGGAGGAGAAACATAAATGAATGTGCAAGAGAGAAACTGGGAGCTGTTTGTTTTTGAGTTGCTTGATTTGCACATAATTAGAACCACACATTTTTTGCATTATCCATTGCGTATTCTATAATCATACAAAACAAATTGCTTTTTATAACTAATAAAACTTAACTGATCGCTTAACCTCTGCGCTTTTAAGTAACCAAATCAATTACTTCTGCAAGTACAGCTTACATGCACGACCATAAAAATCTATATAATTATTGTTTTTATATTGTACTCATTAGAAAATTCTTTATCATGGTCAAAGGCAAGAGATTCCTGTTGTCACTGATATGTGCGTAACTTCTTTGTGAGTAGCAGTAAGTTATTTTATACAGGGCGAACGTTAATAAAACCGACAAACTACAGGTACTGATTCATGACTGCCGACAGAAGAAAAAGAACCTACGAAAATGCGACCGAAAATGCTCCACTGCCGCGGTAATGGTGCTGAGGAATGAAAGTTCCTCTGACCTTATGCCGTGTGTTCCCTGCGTGCTGCAGGCTGCGTGACTGACGCAGCGTACTGTAAGCCGCCGAATGGTCCGGTATTCATGACGGGAACAAGCCGAGATGTGTTGGTGTACGGCTAAGCAGATGAAACGGCCGAGAGGCAGCACGGCTATACCAGAATAAGTATCCTCACATACACCGACCACATCACACTGCATTTCAAGTCCTTTTTGGGCGTTTGTGCGATCGTGGGTCCCTTCAGACAAACGAAAGTGCAGCGAGGTGGCGGACTGTGCGTAAGACAGATTTCGAGGACCAGGTCCTACAGGATATTGGGAAGAACACTAGTACTAGCTCCAGGAAAGTGGCTCACCAACATGGTGCAAGCCAAAGAACGATTATTTGTATCGTGCATGAGAACTGCGTGCGTTGCATCTCTTGGAGGCCACTTTGAACATCTGTTGTGAGGTGGATGCTATGCAGCTCTGTACTGTGTTATGGGACGACTTGTTGTCGTTGCACGCACATCGTCCATTTCCGGACAGATGTTCATACAACCTTTTTTCCTCCATATCCAGTCAGGAATCCGCCGCTGTAGTTGAAATGTTGGTGTTATGCTTGATATGTTTGTGTTTGCGGTTATATTTTCTTTTTAATTTTATCTTTTTTGAGGAAATGCGTTTTGTAGTATTTTTGTTTTTTTTGTTTTTACAAATACTTCTCTTTGTTTCACTTTTTACATCAATAATTTTGGAATAAAACCCGACTTAAACATTGACAGTTTCAATTTCACTACAAATACTGTTTAAGTCATTAAAAGAGAGGAGGTTTACTATAGGGTGACAGTTACTGTACGAAATAAAATCGTCATAGCTTCGAAACTGTTTGCGTTAAGGCGTTCAAATTGCACGGTTGGCCGCGGGGTACGATTGGAATTAGTATGCGCATGCATGGCTTGCTTTACCGACGAAGCCCACTTTCATTTGGATGTGTTCGTCAATAAGCAAAACTGGCGCATCTGGGGGACTGAGAATCCTCATTTCGCGATCGAGAAGTCTCTTCACCCTAAACTAGAGACTGTGTGGTATGCAGCGTCCAATCGCTGAATAATCGGTGCGATACTCCTTGATGGCACCATGTCTACCGAACGGTAGGTGAAGATTTTGGAAGTTGATTTCATCCCCATTATTCAAAGTGATCCTGATTTCGACACAATTCGGTTCATGCAAGACGTAGCCCGACATCATTGAAGGAGGAGAGTGTTTGGTGTTCTGCATGAGCACTTTGGGGACCGTATCCTGGCTCTGTGGTACACGGAAGCTACTGGCATGATTAGTCGCCATATTCTTCGGATCTGAACATATGCGACTCATTTTTTGGGGGCTGTACTAAAGACAAGGTGTACAGCAATAACTCGAAAACCATTTCTGAGCTGACAACAGCCATTCAGGAGGTCATCGACAGCATCGATGTTCCAACACTTCAGCGAGCCAAGCTGAATTTCGCTATACGTCTGCGCTACACCATTGCCAATGATGGCAGGCGTATCAAACATGTCAGCCGGCCGTGGTGGCCAAGCGGTTAACGGCGCTACAGTCTGGAACCGCGCGACCGCTACGGTCGCAGGTTCGAATCCTGCCTCGGGCATGGATGTGTGTGATGTCCTTAGGTTAGTTAGGTTTAATTAGTTCTAAGTTCTAGGCGACTGACGACCTTAGAAGTTAAGTCGCATAGTGCTCAGAGCCATTTGAACCATTTGAACCAAACATGTCACAACCTAAATCCCAATATCTGCAGTGACATATATATGTTGAATAAATTGTGTGCACTCCGTAGTTTGTAAGTAATTTACGTTTTATTCGCACAGTTCAATAAGCGTAACGCTGTATGAGGAACAAAAAAGTTACGTATGTTACGTGGCCCTATATACGCTCATGTCCATAAATTAAGAATAATTGCAGAATGTGGTGCCACACAACGTGGCACTAACAAAATTGGCATTAATAGCATAGGCACGTAAGGAACACACACGACACAGATCTTTAAGTACATGCTATTGGTGATATGTTGAGAAAACCGTCCTGAAACACATGTCCTACAAAACGCCACTGTTTCCTGCACATTTACCCCGACATCAATATGGGATATGACCACCATGCACACGTACAAAGGCCGCACTGCGTGCTGGCATACTCTGCGTCAGGTGATCCAGCAGCATCTGGGGTATAGCCTCCCATTCTAGCACCAGTGCCTGTCGGAGCTCCTGAACTGCCGTAGGGGTTTGAAGACGTTCAGCTATACGTCGACCGATAGCATACTAGACGTACTCGATGGGGTTTAGGTCTGGAGAACAGGCAGGCCACTCCATTCGCCTGATATCTTCTGTTTCAAGGTACTGCTCCACGATGGCAGCTCGGTGGGGCCGTGCGTTGTCATCCATCAGGAGGAAGGTGGGACCCACTGCACCCCTGAATAGGCGGACATACTGGTGCAAAATGACGTCCAGATACACCTGACCTGTTACAGTTCCTCTGTCAAAAACATGCAAGGGTGTACGTGCACCAATCATAATCCCACCCCACACCATCAAACCATGACCTCAATGCAGAACCCTTTCAAGGACATTAAGGGGTTTGTGTCTGGTTCCTGGTTCACGCCAGATGAAAACACGGCGAGAATCACTGTTCAGACTATACCTGGACTCGTCCGTGAACATAGTCTCGGACCACTGTTCCAATGACCATGTACTGTGTCCTTAACACCAGGCTTTACGGGCTCTCCTGTGACCAGGGGTCAGTGGAATGCGCCTCCGGACGAATAAACTATGTCCAGTCGTCTGTAGCCTGGAGACAACAGTTCCTGTGGCTGCGGTAAAGTCCCGGCCAAGGCTACCTGCAGTACTCCGTGGCCGTCTGTGGGCATTGATGGTGAGATATCGGTCTTCTTGTGGTCGTTGAACACTGTGGACGTCCCGTACTGTAGCGTCTGGACACGTTTCCTGTCTGCTGGAATCGTTGCCATAATCTTGAGATCACACTTTGTGGCACACGGAGGGCCTGTGCTACGATCTGCTGAGTTTGACCAGCCTCCAGTTGCCCTAATATTCTACCCTTCGTAACCTCATAAATAAGTGTTCTTTGAGCCATATTCAACACACAGTCACCATTACCACGTCTGAAAATGTCTGCACACTTACTCGCAGCACCGTAATCTGACAGGCACCAACACACCTCTGCGTATGTGGACTGCTGTCAGAGCCACCGTGCGACGACCGCAAGTCAAATGGACCGCATGGTCATACCCCGAGGTGACTGAAACCCGCAAATCGCCCACCAGAGAGTTGTTTCACCATGTATCAGCATTATCCTTAATTTATGAGTAAGAGTGTGTATCCTGAACTAGTTTCCGGACGTTTCAGAGCTGTCCGTTTTCTCTCAGGGAATCTAGTAAGACACTGATCCTTACGCAGAAAATGCAGTCGAAATGTAGCAACTCCCAATAGGTATCCAACACGCATGTCACACAGGTAGCAGTGTAACGATCTTAACTGACCAATGCTACTAGGAAAACCATCCTAATCTACGCCTACTTACGCTAGGCTATTGTTGTTTTACAATCAGTGGTGAGCGGAGGTCCGATCCGTAGGCAGGCAGCAGTGCAAGGACAGCTGAGTCAGAGGCCAGGAAATGGAGACCGATACGGAGTTCAAACGTGGTGAGACGGAGCGAGATGACGTGGCGTGGCTGCAGGCGGCTGGCCGCCCGGGATAGCAGACGGAGTCGCCTGCATGTTTATTGGTATGAACAGTGCGGCTCTGAGCGGTGGAACGCCTTCTCTGCGTTTCATGCACCTTATTGCCGGCTGCCTTTATCGGAAATGTGGATGAACTAATTCACCAGCCTATCGAAAAGACTATATAGCACTTGTGAGCCATTTTGGTGTTTGTGTTATGCGGCACTGTAGTTTGTATGTGCTTGCCGAAGTGAGACTCATTTTTAGATCCACGGCAAAACCTGGGTTAGATGTTAGATCTATTGTATTACAAGAAGTACTACAAGTTAATTGGAGATTTATTCCGCTCCCATCATTCTTCTGGCGGAATTTTCCAGTTTGCGTGAATGCAAAGGCAAAGTGTATGTATAGTAATCTTACCTGTCTGGTACTTCGTCACTAACCTTTTGAAATTTTAATGCAGGCCAGTTTGTCAGCCCAACTGCTTAGTGTTTCTACTCACGTTTCATGGTGCTCGATAGGAACAAGTAAAATATGTCCCCGTGTACTGTTGGGACAGCAAGGCTCTTTTGACTTGATAACCGTGCTCTTAAGATCATGTAGGTCCTCATACTGGGCATATTGATTATCTACCTGAGTCTGTGGGCCCTGTTGCGTCATTCTGTTACAGTGATTCGATACGCTGGTTTTTTCTTGTAGCATAGAGCGCCTAGATAAAGACTCTTGTCCAAAAACATTTTGTAAATCGTTGAGTCAAGATTTAAGTAGTCTTGTTGTCAGTGAGTTGTAAATTAGTGTTTCTATTTGAAGGCGGTATCTAAAGATACATGCGCGAAACTTTTGGTAAACTGTTTACAACAAACATTTAAAAAATTTCGTTATCATTATCAATGAAGTGTAAACTAATTTTTTTAGCTAAATGTTTATTGAACTTAGTCATTTAATTGTGCATGATGTTTGAAATATTTTTCTTGGCTTTACGTGCCCTGGCCTTCCCACCCTGCAGCTGATTACACTGACGCCGGGTGGCGTACCAGATTCCACATCACTTAAATGTATCGAAATATATGAGAAAACGTTATCATATCACCTGGTGAAGTCTTGAGTGCCTTTAGAAAATGTGTGTGAAATCTTATGGGACTTAACTGCTAAGGTCTTCAGTCGGTAAGCTTAAACACTACTTAACCTAAATTATCCTACGGACAAACACACACACATCCATGCCCGAGGGAGGACTCAAACCTCCGCCGGGAATGCCTTTACAGGCGCACTGTAAAATATCTTGTGGAATTGCTCACACAGAAAACAAGAAGTGGGCCAGGTAGTCATGAACAACAGGAGTTTATTTTGCAAGAAAGCAAATAAGAAAATATGAACAGCAGATAAAAGAACGTAAGAGATGGTCCTGATCTATTCATTTCCTCAATACACTTCAAGCAGGGTGCGTGAGAAGGCGCACAGTTTATGACAATACAGGGCTATTTCAAATGATTGAAGCGATTTCATAAGTTCACTGTAGCTCCATTCATTGACATATGGTCACGACACATTACAGATACGTAGAAAAACTCATAAAGTTTTGTTCGGCTGAAGCCGCACTTCAGGTTTCTGCCGCCAGAGCGCTCGAGAGCGTAGTGAGACAAAATGATGACAGGAGCCGAGAAAGCGTATGTCGTGCTTGAAATGCACTCACATCAATCAGTCATAACAGTGCAACGACACTTCCGGACGAAGTTCAACAAAGATCCACCAACTCCTAACTCCATTCGGCGATGGTATGCGCAGTTTAAAGCTTCTGGATGCTTCTGTAAGGGGAAATCAACGGGTCGGCCTGCAGTGAGCGAAGAAACGGTTGAACGCGTGCGGGCAAGTTTCACGCGTAGCCCGCGGAAGTCGACGAATAAAGCAAGCAGGGAGCTAAACGTACCACAGCCGACGGTTTGGAAAATCTTACGGAAAAAGGCTAAATCAGAAGCCTTACCGTTTACAATTGCTACAAGCCCTGACACCCGATGACAAAGTCAAACGCTTTGAATTTTCGGCGCGGTTGCAACAGCTCATGGAAGAGGATGTGTTCAGTGCGAAACTTGTTTTCAGTGATGAAGCAACATTTTTTCTTAATGGTGAGGTGAACAGACACAATGTGCGAATCTAGGCGGCAAAGAATCCTCACGCATTCGTGCAGCAAATTCGCAATTCTCCAAAAGTTAACGTGTATTGTGCAATCTCACGGTTTAAAGTTTACGGCCCCTTTTTCTTCTGCGAGAAAAACGTTACAGGACACGTGTATCTGGACATGCTGGAAAATTGGCTCATGCCACAACTGGAGACCGACAGCGCCGACTTCATCTTTCAAGAGGTTGGTGCTCCACCGCACTTCCATCATGATGTTCGGCATTTCTTAAACAGGAGATTGGAAAACCGATGGATCCGTCGTGGTGGAGATCATGATCAGCAATTCGTGTCATGGCCTCCACGCTCTCCCGACTTAACCCGGTGCGATTTCTTTCTGTGGGTTTATGTGAAAGATTCACTGTTTAAACCTCCTCTACCAAGAAACGTGCCAGAACTGCGAGCTCGCATCAACGATGCTTTCGAACTCATTGATGGGGACATGATGCGCCGAGTGTGAGAGGAACTTCATTATCGGTTTGATGTCTGCCGAATCACTAAAGGAGCACATATCGAACATTTGTGAATGCCTAAAAAAACTTTATGAGTTTTTGTATGTGTGTGCAAAGCATTGTAAATATATCTCAAATAATAAAGTTATTGTAGAACTGTGAAATCGCTTCAATCATTTGTAATAACCCTGTAGGTTATTCTGCCGCAGACAAGGTCGGAATGGGTCGCGGTGACAATCGGTGGTCACACTAGCGAGCTCATGTCCCTGATGCACGGTATCGGAGACTCGTCGTACGGCACTCGGTTTCATCCACAAATTCGTGGAAGCATTTGCACTCCAGACTGCTGTGGAACTCCAGGCGGTGGTCCAATAAAGGATGCTCTGTATATGGATACCAGGAAGTGGGCGGCGTCACAGGCTTCCGCGTATGAGAGCCAATGCGGCTGTTATAACAGGACAGGGCGTATCTGTGTGGGCCTATTGGAATGCAATTTGGTCGGGCGAGGCATCTGAATTACACGACAGCTCGGCATGCAAGGGGAAGTGGCGCCCACGCTGCCTCTGGCCGCTGGCTCTGGTCTTCTGCTCTGCTGGAAGCCGCTATGGCCGCGGGGTTGCACGGTTGTCACGAGATTTTGTAACGTCCCCGTAGAACAATTTCTGAATTACTGTGCTGATAAACCTCTTACACTATTTGCTTTTCAAACAGCTGAGCAAAACTGAACGTACTTAAACATTCACTAAAGTGACACACAATATTTTTAGCGCAACGCAATCTGACTTTCAAAAATCCCTACAAAAGAATGGCCCTGACTAACAACTAACAACTAACTTTCACAAATCACTTACCTCACATAAATCTTCATTACTCGAACTACTGCAAAACAGCGAGCGCCACTACTGCCAGCTAAATAAAAGATTCAAACTGCGGAAGGCACTAACTACTGATAGGCATAGTTAGCAAATGAAAGATTTTAATAGAGAACAAACAATGTATTTACCTTAATAATCATAATATACATAGCAGTTCATAATATCCAGTATTACAAATTTCAAAACTCCGCCATCTCTCTCCCCACATCCACCACTGCTGGCGGCTCACCTCCAACTGCGCAACACTACGCGCTGTTCACATCCAGCTGCCCAACACTACAATGGCAGACAACAATGCAAACTAGCCACAGAGTGCACACAGCATAGACAGTGATTTTCATACAGAGCGCTATGTGGCGTTACCAATTAAAAAACCTATACAGTCTACTTACATAGCACCCATGCTCCCCACAAAAAATTTTACAAATTGTTTTGGGCAGTGGCCAATACAGATTTGAAAAATTTTTTCATAATTACAATAACAAAGAAATCAAATGCACACACTTATTAATGCAATGTTGGTCAAAACCTATAATTTTCTCACAGTCCATAAAGACAGTCCTGATCATTCATCACAGTAAAACGGCCGTTTCTTTTCTCAAAGTCTGGGCAGTAAAAGACAATGCACAGGGAAGTAGTGGATTTCCATGCACTCTTGAAGAAGTAGAGTTGTCCTTCCAACGGAAAGACAGTGCTGACTCTTGACATGCTGACAGGTAATGGGCCTCAACAGAGCAAACCCACAGCAGAGTCATTCGACGTTTTGAAGAATATTGGTAGGTAGGTCATCACAGAGCAGACCCACTGTAGTCCTGGTAGAGATTACGGTATTGGTGGGCCACCAGAGGTGCAGACCCACTGCAGTCCTTGTAGAGATAATGGTACTGGTGAGTGAGCAAAGGTGTAGACCCACTGTAGTCCTTGTAGAAATAATGGTATTGTTGGGTCATCAAAGATGCAGACCCACTGTAGTCCTTGTAGAGATGGCCAGCAGCCATCTGTTGTGACTGTGCAGGTGCACAATCACCATTGAAGAGTCTTGCGGATAATATAGCAAGTCCATAACCACCACTTGTGCACTCACAAAGTTTTTGGAATTGTCCTTAGAACCAGCAATGCTGTTATCCAGTCCCTTGCTGAATTATTAACACACGTGCAAACACTATCAGTTCCTACTTCTCACACATTGTCCATATACTATGACCAACAGAAACGTGTGCAGTGAAATGTAACTTACAAGTTACTTAATTTGATGAACTAGTGTCAATTACAATTTTATAACATAAGAATACATTAACAAAGGTACAAAACACATCATTAAAAACATAATAATACAGATAACATTTGTAATAATACAGGCTTTACAAAACAATAGAAATAACATATACATCAGTGTTACAGGAATTATAAGTACCTACAAAAAGATCAGAAAAACTTTTGGAACATCAACTTTACACATGAGCATTAAAACAAAACAGAATAAATAATGTCTGAGCATATGTACAAGGTAAATAAAATATTATTAATGACAATTATATTTGAGGTTAACAGTATTCCTCATCATACTGGATGTAGCTTAGTATTAGAAGAAGAAAAAATTCTATGAAACTACACAGAGACAGGAAGAAAACAAATACACAAGGGTACACAAACACATAGTGGGATAACACAAAAGGAAAGGACAGGGTTTGTTTTACTACAGTATTTTGCATGGAGATCTCCATTGGTTCATCATTATTCCCAAAAGTCCTATCTATACCTGCTTTCTGTACTTTTTTCGTATAACTTCTCAATTCATTTCTTCCAATTCATTGCAACTCATTCTCTTATATAGTCTACCCCCTCTTAAGCTAACTTAAATCTACTGAGCTCAGATATATATACCATGGGACGAGGCAATGCAGCAGCACATAACAAATTAACACAAACAGCAAGGACAAAAAAATACAAACTGGCAAAGTAAGCAACAATATTACAACTGATATAAGGCAATGAGCAGCAAACAAGAAAAATAAATCAGTAGTAAACTGGTTTAGTAGAGTAACAGAAAGTCAAATTCAGTAACACTATGCCTGGCAAACAGCAGCAGCAAATGAAATAACTTATATCTAAACATGACATAGCTCAAGCAGAAAAAAACATTACACTAAAGACAATAATGCAGACAAGGGAAATGTATATTCACATCTTAATGTCTATGTAATTAAAGTGGTGCACCATAAATTATTCTACAAAAGAAATTACCAAGTACTTGAAAAGAAACTTCTGTATGCAATTCCTGTGAAATGTTTTTGTGCTCCTTCGTTTTTTTTAAGTACATCATACAGTTATTTTTTACTGGATCTGTAGGCATAAAATATTTATATTAGTACATCTATAAAATTTTATTTTAACCAATGGTGCAGTGCAGCTAGGAACTAGATATTAAACAAAATAGGCAAAGCAAGGCATGAAATGTCATTCACTAGCCATATGGCATTTCATAATGCAGTATCCAATCTTTCAACTAGCAAGACAATAGACATGAAATGTTTCTCATCATTTCCTTTCAGTAAATATCATAAATTAAGAACTCTGCAGTGTAATCATGTTTTCAAGTTTGAGGGTGTCATATTTACGATGCTTTCTGCAAAGGAATGTCAATAGTCAGGATAATGGCCTCCCTTTTTTTTCAGCCTGTGCCTCTGAAAAGGCACACACTAATGACTTGTTCTCCAGGCGTCTGACACAGCTGGGTGCCCATGACGCATTACGTGCAGGTGGTCACTTAACTTTCTTATGGAAATATTTACGACAGCAGTTTCCGCTACAGTGACAGTCTCATATACAAAATTTCACGGGTCGAGAATTTGCGTTGCAAATGTGTAGAAACAAAATCTTATGAATATAACAGTGTCCAAAAAATATTTGCCAGCATTGTGATACATTCACGCATTTACACACATTTCATAACTCATACAAGTACGATTCTTGGTTTCCAACATCCTTTTTCACAAGTCAGAATCCCTAACCACTACTCATTATTCCTTACCTTATTACACATATACATATTCGTTGACACTTCTTCAATATTTCATCTTAATAAATACATAGCATAATCAAATTCCTCATATAACATCAGCTTATTGATCATGAACATACCTCAACAGCATAATACACATAGTCATCGTAATAATAACATCAAAACACCTCAGTCAACTCTCAAAATCGTTGTAGCTTCCTCCAATAATTTCAAAACCTAAAAAAAATTCTCTGCTCATGTCAAAAGTGTCATCTGCCTCAAACGTATTTTAAAAATCGTGATCCCATACCAAACATATCATTCAAAACTCTCATAATATCACAATGGTTCCGAAAAAATATGAACAGTTCACACAGTACAGACAAAATACAGTTTCATAAGTGTGAAGTTACCCAACTGTGTAATAGTGTAAACATTTGTCACTGATGTAGTAAAAAAAATGTTTATCTCTCAGTTAAATGATGAGATAGCTGTGTAATTTGTGTGTTAGAGAAATATGATACTGATGTGTAAAGTGGTATAAGCAAATACCATATTAGCTAGGGCTCCTTGTGCCTGCCAAACACATGGTACACAAAGTAGGCGTGTACCCCCTGAGGATTAGTGTAATTATACCCTCAGGTGTTACACATTACAGCAATGGAATGAAATGTATCACTGAAAACTTTCTTTGTAATTCAAAAATCTTGAGAAATAAATGGTTCAAGTACAAAATTAATCACTCAAATGCGTGTCCTGTAGCGCTAAATGTGCGTCTTGCTGTAAGATAATTCTGTGGGAGTGTCGTAGTTATCGTCCTCTGTAATCAAAGTTCTGCTGAAGTCAATGTACTTACCTCATGATAAACAAAAGTGAAATGCTTTGCGTATAGATATCTTAGTTATTATGCTTATTGCCATGATGAAGAAAGTACTGTGCTGTAACGTATTGTTGTGCTACGGAAAAGGCTGTCTCATTGTAGCTATACCACAAAAGTTACTACTAAAACATGTTTTACTTTCCAGAATAATTCAGAAAAACTGTGCAGATATAAAACAGAAACACCGCAAAAGCAACATTGTAAATTGTCACTCATTAGTAGTGTCGTGATAAAATCGTGTAGCTGTCACATAAACTAACCACTGTGTCATCTGGTATCTCACAGAAAGTACTTTAAATCCAGAATGTATTTTCAAGTAAACCAAAATGTTGCATTAAAATTTCATTAGCAGTACTGGTAAATGTTCTAAGTATGTGAGCCTTATAGTCGTTAGGTTATCGTGCAACTAACAAGCAAGAATGCACACACACAATAACACTGTGTTGTCTGTTCACAATAACAATGCATTCGTAATTTCTGTTTAAATAAGTTCTCTTGGTTCTTGACTGGATATTTAACTTCAACCATTGTTGCATGGTAACAGTTTCTAAGTCTGACAATGCATACTAGAAATGTGAAGTGAAACGTTTTATGGCAAAGACAAAGTTAAATAGCAGATTATCTTTCAATAAACGGTTTTACATGTGAAATGTGGTGCAATCCTTTACTCTTCCTAGGACGCAGAATATCAACTTGAACGCAATTATCATGTCGTATACGTCGGTAAGGAATGCTAAAATTTTTGTCAAAGTTAGCGTCTATGTTATTTTTCGATGAGCCGGCTGGCGCACGTGGCTGCCTGCGGTGCGAGTCATTGTCTGTCTCTTTGTTGGCGCGCGTCGTTATTGGGATTTGGAGACCTAACTTCTACAAATTCGTCTTGTCGAGAGGGCCCTGCTCTGTTTGAATCCCGCCAGTACTGATGCAATTCAGCTCTGTCGTTACGATCATATCGTCTGTCGTCATGTCGGTAGGTTCCATACTTTCTTTCTGGTCGGTCACGTGGTGGAGAATTTGTCCCTGAATCGTAACTACGCGCTGGACCGTTGCGTCTAAAGTTATTCTGTCTCCCTTGATAATAATTATTTTGGTTCCCATATTGTCTGTTTCTCTGATTGTTTCTGTGGTAGTCACTACCACAGAGAGGTGATCTTTCCCTGTAATTATTACTGCTCTGCCAACTGTTGTCATACGGGTGGTGTCTGTTTTGGTCACGATTTGTGTTGTGAGAATAGTCTTGTCATGTCCAGTTATTATTTCTTTCATCGTGGATTTGCGACGGATATGACCTGTAATTGTTGTGTTCCCCTTTTCGCGTTCCGCGCTTGTCAGTGTCAATTTCTAATTCTTGTAAGAGCCCCTGAAAAGCTTCAACGTCGTCTTTGCAACGTCCTGACAAAATGATATGTCGTAAATGTTCAGGTAATTTGATTAAGCAAATGCGAATGAGTTCTGAGGGACTGTATGGGTTTGACAGGTACTGATTCATGTGCAACATGTCTTCAAAATATTTCATAAGACTGGAAAATTCAGATTGTTCGACATGTTTCATCATTATGATGCCATGTTTTACTCGGTCTTGTGTAGTTTGAGACCAATATGCTGAGAGGAAGGCATGATAAAATTCTCCTTCACTTTGGCAATCGTGAATGACCGATCGCATTCTTGCAGCTGGTTCATTCTCTAAATAGCAACACATAAATTCTAATCTGTGGTCTAATGACCAGTTGGGAGAAAAACAATGAGAGAATTGATGGAGCCACGCTTGTGGATGAATGTCGTTGCCAGAATTCTTAAATGTTTTAAATTTACGTGTAGTAATAAACAGCTTATAGTCAAAATCATCATGTCGGCGAGTCGCATATCGGTCATTGTTACTTCGTGTCGGCGGTTCCATCTCAAAATTCGGTGCACCTTGCCAATTTCTTTCATAATTTCCGAAATACCCTGTGTTATTATTTTTTAGCTGTTCCGTATTATTCCCTCTTCCCGTATTGGAGCGCGAGTGTCCTCTGAAATACGTAATTCTTGTATTACCTCTGTCGGCTGATCTTGTACTTCCTGGATGTCTCTTTGGTGTAGCGTATTAATTTGATTCTGATTTTGTTTGAGTTTCTTAATTTGTTCGTACTCTTCTGTGTCATTAAAGACTACCGGTCTTGCGTCATTCAGATTATCATCTACCTTCGTAGATAAATTATTTAGCTGATCCGAAAGTTCGACTACTTTCTCTGATAATGAACTAATTTCCTCCATGGTTCTTTCTGAACCAATTTTCAGAGTTTCTACTGTATCCTTTAAGTTTTCCTGAGTTTTTGCAAGTAGCATATCCGAATCGGTAGATGCAACTGAGTCAATTTTAGCCCACAAGGTCTCATGATTTTCATGAACAATGGTTTGCAGTTTTTTTATGGCTGTTTCGTGATTCTGTAATGCATTTTCATGCCGCGAAAATATAGGTTGAAAATGCACACAAATTTGTGTTTTTACGTCATTACAGACTTTCTGACATTTCGATTCAATGTTATGTAACTCAGTAGTTAAATCTTCACGTGTCTCTTCATGTGTGGTGTCTAACTTTTGAAGATTTTGTTCCATTGCGTCTAACGTTTGAAGATTCTGTTCCATTGTGTCTAACTTTTGAAGCTTTTGTCCCATTTGTTGCATTAATTGTAATAACAATGCACTGGTGTCTGAAACATGCTCCTCAGTGCTTTTCGTCAGTGAATTTGCACCGGCAACATTCACATTTTGACAAGCAGAAAATATGTCTTGACTTATTTGAGAAAACGGTGAGGACTCAAAACCTGAATCTACAGTATTTGCGAAATTGTGTCCTGTCATTTCGGATTCCTGAGGCAAGCTTTTGCCGACCGATCGATCGATAATGCTTCCCGGTTCACTAATTGTTTCACTGCCTACACCATTATTTGCATCCCGCTCCATTTCCCTATGCACAATTAACAAATTACTACTTTGAACATTAGTTAATTCATTACTCGGTGGCGCTAACACACTGCTTTCGTCTTCACAGTCATTTCTCAGTTTACTTTGAAGCCTAGTATTACGTTTTTCACACGCCATTATTGTCACAATATTTCACACGACAACACAGAAAAGCACAATTTGAAGAGCAAAATAACAAAACACATTAACATAGCATTGAAAATAATATCTAGTTAATTGCATGCGCAGCTGCGAAATACTTGTGCAAATCTACATGCATGCCACAACTGTGTACAACAATGAAAGACTGCAAATACAAAGGAGATTCTCTCTACAATTACGCGCTTGCAATAAACAATAGCTACACTAATTACACAAACTACAACAAAAAAATCAGAAGATGCCAGTGAGGTATCCTCGGCTAAGGGTCGACATATGTAACGTCCCCTTAGAACAATTTCTGAATTACTGTGCTGATAAACCTCTTACACTATTTGCTTTTCAAACAGTTGAGCAAAACTGAACGTACTCAAACATTCACTAAAGTGACACACCTTATTTTTAGCGCAACGCAATCTGACTTTCAAAAATCCCTACAAAAGAATGGCCCTGACTAACATTAATCTATACCTTCCACAAATCACTTACCTCACAAAAATCTTCATTACTCGAACTACTGCAATACAGCGAGCGCCACTACTGCCAGCTAAATAAAAGATTCAAACTGCGGAAGGCACTAACTACTGATAGGCATAGTTAGCAAATGGAAGATTTTAATAGAGAACAAACAGTTTATTTACCTTAATAATCATAATATATATAGCAGTTCATGCCATCCAGTATTACAAATTTCAAAACTCCGCCATCTCTCTCCCCACATCCACCACTGCTGGCGGCTCACCTCCAACTGCGCAACACTACGCGCTGTTCACATCCAGCTGCCCAACACTACAATGGCAGACAACAATGCAAACTAGCCACAGAGTGCACACAGCACAGACAGTGATTTTCATACAGAGTGCTATGTGGCGTTACCAATAAAAAAAACCTATACAGTCTACTTACAATTTAAGGGAAAGTGAGGACCATGTGCTAGTTTCTCGCGAGGCCGTGACGCGACACCCCCGGGATAACAAGGCCGCCCAGCAGTGTTAGTGACGTCACATTAAGAAGCCCATAGCCGACGCAGCAGTCCACGGACACCTCCGTACAGACGCGCCTGATGCTAACTATCTTCTGTCCGTCATACAGAAAGCAGCGGACTATAATTCGAACCAAAGACCAAATTATATATATTCTTGTAAACAGCATAAAGGTTCATAACGAAATACTGATTACATATACGGGCAGGAATAGGTTCTAGAACTCCTCTGGAAAGTGTTTATCTTCAGTACCAAAATGAACATCAAATTGTCAGGTTTTCTAAATAGAAAAGCACTTTGTTAGTAACGCACAGCAATAATGAGACTTGCAGTTGGTGATTTCTACGTGTAAAAGGAAATAAGCTGTAGAGAGATTGAAAATGGTAAGTAAAGAGAGCCTCAGCCTTTTGCTCACATTCTTACATGTAATGCACTTGGTTGTTTTTCATTTCCTTACCTTTCATAACATTTTTAATATTGTTTCAAAAAGTGTATCTTGAATAGCAGAGTGAACTTCAAATTGTCAGGCTTTTCTTAAAGGAAAGAGCAGTCCCTTAGTATCACAGTGCAAGACAGAATCTTGTGTTCAGTGATGTCTATGTTAAAAGGAGAATATTTGATATCTATCTTTTGTTTCCATTCTTTATTACTAGGGATACACTTGTAAAAATTCTTGAAAAGAGCAGTCACCATGAACATATTAGTAAATTCACAATAGTCCTGTGTTTTATGAGATAAAGCGAACTCTTGTTACCTTATTGTAAACGAAAGTTGTGAGGGTTTTGCTATGTATGACAGTGTTTAAGATAATTTACTTTCAGTGTAATAGCTTGAAAATGTTACGTCCTGCTGTCAGTTGGCATTTGTCACCACCTGTATGCGAGTTTTAAAGCTAAATAGTGTTCTGACAATTATAAAATAGTGGCAAAGTTCCTCAATCGATTAAACTTATTCCTGCCCGTATATGTAATCGGTATTTCGTTATGAACCTTTATGCTGTTTACAAGAATATATATAATTTGGTCTTTGTCTCGAATTATAGTTCGCTCCTTTCTGTATGACGGACAGAAGATCGTTAGCATGAGGCGCGTCTGTACGGAGGTGTCCGTGGACTGCTGCGTCGGCTATGGGCCGCTTAGTGTGACGTCACTAACACTGCTGGGTGGCATTGTTATCCCGGGGGCGTCGCGTGACGTCAGCGGCCATAGGCCGTGGTAAACCTCAATTGCGTTGTAAATATATGCGCATGTGCAATACATTGCAACACGATGACGAGGTGTCATATGAAACAGTGTTTAATTATGCATCCAATGATATTAAAATAACATCTGAGTGTTTTACATAAATGAAGTTACAGAGTTACTTGTTGCGTACGCACTTCATGAGTTATAACTTTTAATGTAATCACGTAATCAAAGTGGTTCAGAAATCAGATTGTTGCTTTTGATGAGCCGCATCGACTATGATCTCATATGACAAAATCTGATGGAAATTTCCAGAATGAGATTTTCACTCTGCAGCGGAGTGTGCGCTGATATGAAACTTCCTGGCAGATTAAAACTGTGTGCCCGACCGAGACTCGAACTCGGGACCTTTGCCTTTCGCGGGCAAGTGCTCTACCAACTGAGGTACCGAAGCACGACTCACGCCTGGTACTCACAGCTTTACTTCTGCCAGTACCTCGTCTCCTACCTTCAAAACTTTACAGAAGCTCTCCTACGAACCTTGCAGAACTAGCACTCCTGAAAGAAAGGATATTACGGAGACATGGCTTAGCCACAGCCTGGGTGATGTTTCCAGAATGAGATTTTCACTCTGCAGCGGAGTGTGCGCTGATATGAAACTTCCTGGCAGATTAAAACTGTGTGCCCGACCGAGACTCGAACTCGGGACCTTTGCCTTTCGCGGGCAAGTGCTCTACCAGGAGAGCTTCTGTAAAGTTTGGAAGGTAGGAGACGAGGTACTGGCAGAAGTAAAGCTGTGAGTACCGGGCGTGAGTCGTGCTTCGGTAGCTCAGTTGGCACAGTCTGCCTTCGGCAGTGACACAGTGCGGACCGTGTTGCCTGCCGGCCGCGCTGTGGTGAGCGCGCCGGTTTGTTTACGCCGGAGCAGCTTCGCGTGTGCGGTGTTGTGAGTCTAGAACGAGATGAAACACTCGTACAGAAAAACGACTTTGAAGTTCAGTTTTGCGAACGACTACACACGACCAAAGGCACACGAGATTGAACGTTTCTTAAGAGGAGAGGTAAAAATCGATCCACAGAAAATCGTGGGAATCAATTTTACCGATCGTTTCTAGCGTCGTCTATTTCAAGCTTGTTGACGAGGCGGCTTGCGAAAGACTTCTACAACGATCACCGAACGGGTATCGTTTCTGTCATGCCGACGGGAATGTTGGTGCGGTTACAGTCGATCACGCGGGAATGGGGATCCGCACTATACGAGTCTTCGAACTTCTGTTTGAAGTCCCGTCTGAACTTGTTACCGACACCTTTCGACCATACGGTACAGTTCTATCCCATGTGGCCGAAAAATGGACGAGTTTTACCACGTACCCCGTTTTAAATGGGGTGAGACAAATACGGATAGAACTGCGAAAGCACGTCCCCTCTTATTTGTACATTGGAGGTTGTCGCGCGATTATAATCTATGATGGGCAACCTCGCACTTACTCGGGGTGCGGGAAAGTAGGTCACGTCCGCTCGGAATGCCTCCAGCGACGTTTAGTACAAACTCCACATGATGACGTTCAGGCGCCACAACAGATGACTGTCTTACCGTTGACCTTTGTGGAAGCCCTGAGAGGCGATGTGAGGGAGATTTCCGATGGGCACCAGCAGCTGCCCCCTATAGAGAACATGGACACCAACGGACTGGAACTCCGACCACCGGTTCCACCACAGCAGACACAGGACACCACACAAGAGATGCAGCTGACGACCGCTCCAGGCTCATCCGTGGTGGCTGCCAGTGCTTCCACCGAGAGCGTGATAGGCCAGGACCAAGACGGAGGATACGAAACCCAAACAGCCGATGCGGAAGCAAGGCAACGGAAACAGCGTTCGCCGAAGAGAAGAAAGAAGCGTCGACTGACTTCTGCCGACGATACCCATAGCCGCGAGGGGACAGTGGACGACAACGACAGTATCGACTTGAGACCAGTGGATTCAGCAGATACCGAGATGACGATGCAGGAATTACACAGCGACGATCACTTGAACTCTCCTTCTGGTGACCGGAAGGCGGAAGTGGTGATGACAACTGTCCAACATCAGAGCGGTGACAACGTTGCCTCCCATCCTTCGACCAGTTCCGGAAATATGCTAGGGGACTGGGCGCAAGAAATGGACCAACGGGAACAGAATGAAAATACGAACGCGCCGATTGAGGATAGTCCTGGCCAGAGGCCGGGAGGGGTCGGGAAATGTTGAACAACTTAGTGTGGTGAGGAGCGCCGGGAGTGCAGATAGACGCTTATTGACACCGCCCTACAACTGATGAACACACGCCAGGCGTACCGCATTGCCACGATAAACATTAATGGCATTCGGACACCGCTTAAAATACAAATGCTGAAAGATATGTTACGCGCTGCGGACGTGGATATTGTACTCCTACAAGAAGTGCGTTTCACGTCGCCGCCAGAGTTCTACGGCTACGAGGCACATTATTCAGTGCACGATGAAAGTGGATGCGGTGTGGCGATCCTCACCAGAGAAGCAATAGGACTGGAGGACGTCATGTCCCTCCCTTCGGCACGTGGCATAGCGATCACTGTCGACGGCGTACGTTTCATCAATTTATACGCGCCATCTGGCTCCACAAAACGCAGAGAAAGGGCGACCTTTTACACTGACGAGATAGCACCGTTGTTCGCTGGACGCTATGATAACTATATAGTGGGCGGCGACTTTAATTGTGTCGTCGACAAAAAGGATCAAGTACCTCATTATGTGCCATGCATGGACCTGCGTGCGTTGATTACTGAAATGGCGCTGCTGGATACCTGGGAAATGCAGCATGGCGACAGACCAGGTTATACGTTTGTCACGGGACACTCGGCGAGTAGACTTGATAGAGTGTATGTGACACGAGCTCTACGGACGGCGATACTGGATGCCGAAATCTTGCCAGCGGCTTTTACGGATCATATGGCGTACGTCTGTACGATTTCACTAACGCGTCAGAAAATATGGCGGAGTAAGGGTCACTGGAAAATGAATTGTGCACTTTTACGTGACACTGAATATCGCCGGGCGATAGAGGCGGCATGGGAGACCTGCGTTCGCCGCCAACAAACATACACCTAGGTTCTCCAGTGGTGGATTAAATGCGCAAAACCAACGTTACGGAGAACGTTGATACGATACGGGCAGGACAAATCGCAGTGGAACCGTACGACGGCTGATTTTTATTTTACAGCCCTGAGGGAGCTGATGACCCAACAACCATCGCCGGAAAGGCACACGGCCATGCGCAGGATAAAAGCCAATTTATTACAGCTGACGAGACTAAGAATGGAAGGTATAATGGTCCGGGCGAGATTGGCGGACATAGTTGCTGCCGAAACCCCCTCCATGCACCACGTAGTACGTGAACGCCAACGACGACGCAGAACATTGATCAGGGAACTAATCTCTGAAACTGGCCAGCAAGTTGTGAACCAGCGTGATATTGCGCATGTGTTTACTGACTATTTCCGCCAGTTATATGGACCTGTACAAGTGAACCACGAGACACTACATGATGTCATCTCGGAAATGCCAGATAGAGGACCACCACTGGATGCAGAGACTTTCATCACAGCGATAACGGAGGACGAGCTGACAGATGCAATTGCCAGGGGGGCTCCGAACAAGTCTCCAGGACAGGACGGCTTCCCAATTGAATTTTACCGCGCCTTTGCATCCCTCATGGGACGGACCTGGATCCAGATGCACAACGAACTCCTGTTACTGCAGACTGAGATATCTGCCGAATTCACGGAGGGTATCATCATCCCAATACCCAAACCACGCGGTGGCAGACGGCCAGGAGATTATAGACCACTCACTCTCTTGAACTGCGACTATAAGATTTTCGCGCGCATCCTTGGGGCTTGCCTGCGGTCTTCACTTTCTGATAGACTCCTCATAGATCAAACTTGCCTCGGCGGTAAGAGTAACGTACATACGGCGCTCGGTGACTACCGTGATATCATGGCATTAGCAGCGGCATGCCGAGTGCGTGGGGCACTCGTCGCAATTGACTTCGATCATGCGTTCGACAGAGTGGGTCATACCTTTTTGCATGCGGTGATGGGCAGATTGGGAATCCCACAGGTCTTCATTCTAGTGATCATGCGACTGTTACACGGCGTGCGATCAAGGGTCTCGGTGAATGGACGGGGCACTGACTACATTGTTATTTCAAGGTCAGTTCGTCAAGGTTGCCCCCTTTCGATATTTTTGTATGCAATGGCTTTGGAACCGTGTCTATATGGTCTCCGAAGACGGTTGGAGGGAGTGCCGTTGCCACAACTGACCTTTCATTGCCGCGCTTATGCTGACGATGTGATGCTGGTGGCACGGACAGGCGAAGAAGTACGTACGGCGTTGGCATGGATACAGCGATACGGGATGGCGGCAGGAAGCGTGCTTAATCTACAGAAATCACGCTGCATGAATGTCGGTCGAGGATTACTACCGGGGGAGGAAGGCCCGCTCATGTTAGTTAAGACCATAAAATGCCTAGGTATTACGTTCCACACGGATGTGCAGCGGACAGCAGCGGGTAACTACCGACGCATATTGAAGCTGCTGCGGACAATGGTGATGTTACAGAAATTAAGAGCGTTGGATATGATTCAGAGGGTGACCTATGTTAACGTATACCTAGCACCGAGACTCACTCACGTAGAGCATGTCCTGCATTTAACGCGCACAGTGGCATCACGGATACAAGCAACTTTCGGAACCTACGTGAGTGTGGGACACCTTTTTAAGATCAAATATACAACGCTTACGCTACCACCTGGAGAGGGTGGACTTGGTCTAGTGAACGTATATGAAAAGGCACGGGCGTTATTCGTCAGTACAATTTTCCGACAGTGGCGCGGTCAATTTCGCAATATCTCGGGTGCGTTGGCCGACGTACTAGCGCCGACTTCAGTGCTGCCCCCAGTCAATGTGGGCCATATTTCACCGAAGCTGTCACATTTCAAGTCTTTTTTTTTTTTTTTTGGAGCTTAGCTATGTCAGAGATTCCTTCCCAACAACACGACTACCGACGACGCGAGATGTATACCAACTCTTACTGCGCCGGTGTCCCAGGAATACCCTGGAAACGAAGTACCCAGACAAGAACTGGCGACAGATATGGCGCGTTATACGGAACGTTTACCTCCCAACGTCGGTACGCTCAACATGGTATGTGATGGTAAATAGGAAGTTCGCAACGAATCAACGGCGGCACGCGATTCATTTGGCAGACACTCCACTATGTTTAGGCTGCGCAACAGTGGACACTGATGAACATCGTTTAGCATGTAGTGGGACGGCTCCAGTGTGGCACTTGGCACAACAGATATTGGCGTTCCTGTTACGCTCCGCCCCTCACACAATTTCATCAGACACACTTTTGTACCCCCAAGAATCTTATTTTCCGGTCCAAAAAATCAATGCAGTGGTGGTGGACTACGTGTATAACGAATCGGAAAAGGACAAAATTGATTTTTGGCATTTTATCCTGGATGGACACACGAAACTGCAACAGCGTAAGAAATATGGGCAAGACTTCGCTAATTACTTGCGACTTACATTTACCGATCCGCCGGCCAGATGGGGTGTGACGGGTGAGAGATGAGATAGACGAAGAAACCGAGATAGACATCGATCACACTTACGGACCCTTAGTTAATTTCGAGAAGACGACCCAGTCTTACACCAACGTCTGGAGAACGAGTCGATAGATAGCTCTCTTGCTCTATCGAACGTCGGGTCGTGAGTAGGTGTCGCCCCCGACACGAATTTCATTTCATTGCTACAGGAGCATGTTTCTTTTACATCTGTACTATCCGCAATGCCTTCATGTCTTTCATTTGGACATTTTCTGTTTTATTCATTTCCTTAATTACTTAATTTCCTAATTAGGCACTATTTGTCAACAATGGACATTGTAGACACTATTTATGCGGTAGTACAACAAAATGTATGTCAGCAAAGGTGGTAAGCCTGACATTGGAAATTAAAAATGAATAAATAAATAAATAAATAAATAAAAAATTAAAAAATTAAAAAATTAAAAAATAAAAAAGTGGTATAAAAAGTGGTCAGCGCAAAAAAAAAGGTTGGTAGAGCACTTGCCCGCGAAAGGCAAAGGTCCCGAGTTCGAGTCTCGGTCGGGCACACAGTTTTAATCTGCCAGGAAGTTTCATATCAGCGCACACTCCGCTGCAGAGTGAAAATCTCATTCTGGAAACATCCCCCAGGCTGTGGCTAAGCCATGTCTCCGTAATACCCTTTCTTTCAGGAGTGCTAGTTCTGCAAGGTTCGTAGGAGAGCTTCTGTAAAGTTTTGAAGGTAGGAGACGAGGTACTGGCAGAAGTAAAGCTGTGAGTACCAGGCGTGAGTCGTGCTTCGGTAGCTCAGTTGGTAGAGCACTTGCCCGCGAAAGGCAAAGGTCCCGAGTTCGAGTCTCGGTCGGGCACACAGTTTTAATCTGCCAGGAAGTTTCATATCAGCGCACACTCCGCGGCAGAGTGAAAATCTCATTCTGGAAACATCCCCCAGGCTGTGGCTAAGCCATGTCTCCGCAATATCCTTTCTTTCAGGAGTGCTAGTTCTGCAAGGTTCGCAGGAGAGCTTCTGTAAAGTTTGGAAGGTAGGAGACGAGATACTGGCAGAAGTAAAGCTGTGAGTACCTGGCGTGAGTCGTGCTTCGGTAGCTCAGTTGGTAGAGCACTTGCCCGCGAAAGGCAAAGGTCCCGAGTTCGAGTCTCGGTCGGGCACACATTTTTAATCTGCCAGGAAGTTTCTGATGGAAATGATACAGCATTTATAATTGTAAACTGAATAACAAAGATGCCACGAACTTATCCAATTTTCGCCGTTTGAGGCTCAAATTCTGAATAATTAAACTGTAATTTACGGACAAAATACGGTACGTTGAAATTATTGGGAAATACGTTTTTGTAGTAGAGTTTTAGCGCGTAGATAGTGGAGCAATCGGAATTTCGTTTGAATGTATGTATAAAAAGTTATAAGTTACTGTTGATCACATGAGGGAACTGTGTAACGTCATCAGTTGCACTTTTGACGGGCGGGGGACGCTGAGAGTTACAGGAGGAGTTAGTGTTTCGAGGGGCTGGCCGATGCTTTACAAGGTCTGCGGCGAGGTTCCTTGTGGTCTGTCGGTCTGTGGTAGTCTGCTGTAGGGGTCTGTCTGTCTGTCACTGCGTCGTGAATTGGAGAAGATCATTTTGAGCTAAAATCTAGCCGCGATTTAGGTGTTTGAAAATATTCCGAGTTCCATATCAGCTCTGACGAATTTTGGGCGGTTTCACATTTAGTTTCTAGCACTGTCACCGAACTTAGAATTATTCGGAATCAGTTTTAACTCCGATAATTTTGCAGTGTGCCACAGTAGGTAGTGGTTTCGCTATTTCAATTCCATATCTAATCGACCTGGAAGACAGCACATCGGTGTGTCGATTAGTCAGTGTTGAACAAGGATATTTTATCGTAAGTTGTAGCTGTGAACACAGTCTGGTTTTTTTTCTAGCTAGTTCCTTAATTTATTAAGGTTATGGTGGTTTATTATCCATGTTTAGGGTCTTGAAACATATCATTCGTCGCTCCACAATAGCTTGTGTTGACCACCATTGGTATGTGGCCCCTTTAATACGACCTTGCACAATCAATACCACAAGTGTTACCAGGACGGGAAACGGGATGGCTAATCATGGCTGGCAGTCATACTTTGATTTACACATACTTAATTTATTAACATAAGGTTCCTTCAGATAGTTACCCACAATCTTCAGTATAATGCAGCAGTTACTTAGTATAAGTTCTTACTGAAACAAGACAGTTATCAGAACCCAACATATGGCTCTGAGCACTATGGGACTTAACAGCTGTGGTCATCAGTCCCCTAGAACTTAGAACTAATTAAACCTAACTAACCTAATGACATCACACACATCCATGCCCGAGGCAGGATTCGAACCTGCGACCGCAGCGCTCACGCGGTTCCAGACTGAAGCGCCTAGAAACGCACGGCCACATCGGCCGACCGAACCCAACAAGTATAACCATAAAATGTATATTAAATCAGTTAAGAGACAACTAGCAAACACAGTATTGCCATGGTTTCGGCACACTTAACAAAAGCTTACAACTGACAGTACAGTTCCTATAAGAGCGTGCCAGCCACTTAATTGCATTTGATTACTACACGGCCCAACACTTCCCAAGCAACATTTAAAACTCACGTGGTTAACCACAATCCACTAGAACATGGATATGTAACAGATGCAAGAAAGATTTTCATGAAACAAACCCAGATTACACTTTACGTGATTACACACTGTAACTTAAATACAGATGTGACATCGACTCAACAAGCACTGTGGACTGTCTATTACTACAGAGACGGATCACTGCAATTAGCGCAAAATTGCATGACAATCGATAGAGAGAATTCGATTACTTTGCACCTGCTCTGTTTGCTAACCTTTACTTAGTGCCAGGTCTATCCTTATGTAGCAAAAAAAAAAAACTGTTTGAACATCATAAAATCACAATCAAATTACAAAACGCGTTTTACCCGCCTTGGCGGCAAGGAAAGATATACTAAACTTTTGGTATGGGGTCTTCGCCCAAAGCAATCCAGCCGTGGCAGGGTTACGTAAACACAGCAGGCTGCGGGTTACACATCACTCCCCGCCAAGGCATTGGCACTTACAGCAGCTTTTGACAAACACAGGACAATTGCAACTCTCTGAAACACACACATAACTACAGGGCAGCATCCTTGCGCCAGACATACGTGCATCAGTCTACAAAATGTACCGTCCACAGCAATCACTGACCCTTAAATTGAAACCATTTAAGGACGATTCACCGATGATAGTAATATCACTTAGGTGCAGTTTTCAGCCACTTAATACCCTTAATGATCAATTAGAGAACAACCAGTACAGTTATAACTAAGACTTCACTGCGAAACCAACATTGAAGCAGCTCACATGGAGCTCATCCACATACCTTTCGATTAACGGCTGTGTAACTTCCACAATCATCTAGCGAGTGAAACGCCTCTTAGCACGTCGCTCAGTCAGATACACCAACGGCCAAGTTACTTGATGTTTGCACATAGCACAACTCAGCAGCTCATGCAGCTTAACCACTTTACTTTGAAACGTCCCCTTAGAAAAATTGTACAAGACTGAGCTTAAACTGACATACAATATTTTTAGCGCAACGCAATCTGACTTTCTAAAATCCCTACAAAAGAATGGCCCTGACTAACATTAATCTATACCTTTCACAAATCACTTACCTGACCAAAAATTTCCGTTACTCGAACTACTGCAATACAGCGAGCGCCACTACTGCCAGCTAAATAAAAGATTCAAACTACGGAAGGCACTAACTACTGATAGGCATAGTTAGCAAATGAAATATTTTAATAGAGAACAAACAATGTATTTACCTTAATAGTGTTGAAAAAGCATAATATACATAGCAGTTCATAATATCCATTCTGTACTCAAAAATCCGCCATCTCATTTCCCACATCCACCACTGCTGGCGGCTCACCTCCTACTGCGCAACGCTACGCGCTGTTCACATCCAGCTGCCACTGCCCAACACTACAATGGTAGACAACAATGCAAACTAGCCACAGACTGCACACAGTACAGCGAGTGATTTTCATATAGAGCGCTACGTAACGTTGCCAATAAGAAAACATAAACAGCCTACTTACATAAAGAAAACATAAACAGCCTACTTACAACTTCAGGGACCTTTCCCATGACAGAAATCACGCAACTTGGATCTCCGAGCTGCCCCAAAACACAGACTTGCCGACCAATACAACCCCGCAGCATATCACACTGATAGGTCACACCCGGTTGCTGTCGACACTCCTTTCTTCGGAGACGTCCCAAATATCTCAATGTTTTTCTTTCGAAAGCTAACGGCCGACTCTTGAAGCCCGCCAACCCGAAAGAAAGCCACACTATATCCAAAGATCACATATAAACTCCAAAATCGATCGCAACGATATAACGATCGAACCCGATACTGGCGCCAGTCCGCCAAGGCTCAACCGTAAAACTCTAACTTGTCTTAAATCACTCGAAGTTACGTTAGTCTTTTAAACCCTGCACCTATTTTTCAACCTAGCAGTTGGTGGAATTCTGTCCAGTTGTCAGTAATCGTCTAAGAGTTTTACTTTAATTTGAAGCGACGCATTTTAGGAAATGAAGTCTGCCCCTAGACGAAGAGAACCAGAGCCCAGTTTGAGCAGTAAAGAATAATTTAGTTCCACATCTCTCTCCGTCGCGTTCCTACTGTGTCCAATGATGGTGGCGCCCTCGTTACTACAGCGGATGTCGCAAGGAAGTTCTGCTGCTTCTGCTGTTTAGGCTACAGGCGCCTAGCAGAGCCGCAACCTGCAGGACGGTATTGTGTGAGAAATGGCTGGAACACCAGGCACCAGCCATATACTGCATCTCCCCTTAGAAGGGTGATGGCGAATGCATCTCGATGCGTAGACGTTGGCTGTGGTGGAGGTGACACAGCACATTGAAATTAAATGAAAGAGTTCAGTTACCTTCTACAACAGGATGTTTGCTTTTACTTTCAATGGATTTTTATTTTCACATTATCACTCACATTGACGCCAATTTGCCAAACTACACTCCTGGAAATGGAAAAAACAACACATTGACACCGGTGTGTCAGACCCATCATACTTGCTCCGGACACTGCGAGAGGGCTGTACAAGCAATGATCACACGCACGGCACAGCGGACACACCAGGAACCGCGGTGTTGGCCGTCGAATGGCGCTAGCTGCGCAGCATTTGTGCACCGCCGCCGTCAGTGTCAGCCAGTTTGCCGTGGCATACGGAGCTCCATCGCACTCTTTAACACTGGTAGCATGCCGCGACAGCGTGGACGTGAACCGTATGTGCAGTTGACGGACTTTGAGCGAGGGCGTATAGTGGGCACGCGGGAGGCCGGGTGGACGTACCGCCGAATTGCTCAACACGTGGGGCGTGAGGTCTCCACAGTACATCGATGTTGTCGCCAGTGGTCGGCGGAAGGTGCACGTGCCCGTCGACCTGGGACCGGACCGCAGCGACGCACGGATGCACGCCAAGACCGTAGGATCCTACGCAGTGCCGTAGGGGACCGCACCGCCACTTCCCAGCAAATTAGGGACACTGTTGCTCCTGGGGTATCGGCGAGGACCATTCGCAACCGTCTCCATGAAGCTGGGCTACGGTCCCGCACACCGTTAGGCCGTCTTCTGCTCACGCCCCAACATCGTGCAGCCCGCCTCCAGTGGTGTCGCGACTGGCGTGAATGGAGGGACGAATGGAGACGTGTCGTCTTCAGCGATGAGAGTCGCTTCTGCCTTGGTGCCAAAGATGGTCGTATGCGTGTTTGGCGCCGTGCAGGTGAGCGCCACAATCAGGACTGCATACAACCGAGGCACACAGGGCCAACACCCGGCATCATGGTGTGGGGAGCGATCTCCTACACTGGCCGTACACCACTGGTGATCGTCGAGGGGACACAGAATAGTGCACGGTACATCCAAACCGTGATCGAACCCATCGTTCTACCATTCCTAGACCGGCAAGGGAACGTGCTGTTCCAACAGGACAATGCACGTCCGCATGTATCCCGTGCCACCCAACGTGCTCTAGAAGGTGTAAGTCAACTACCCTGGCCAGCAAGATCTCCGGATCTGTCCCCCATTGAGCATGTTTGGGACTGGATGAAGCGTCGTCTCACGCGGTCTGCACGTCCAGCACGAACGCTGGTCCAACTGAGGCGCCAGGTGGAAATGGCATGGCAAGCCGTTCCACAGGACTACATCCAGCATCTCTACGATCGTCTCCATGGGAGAATAGCAGCCCGCATTGCTGCGAAAGGTGGATATACACTGTACTAGTGCCGACATTGTGCATGCTCTGTTGCCTGTGTCTATGTGCCTGTGGTTCTGTCAGTGTGATCATGTGATGTATCTGACCCCAGGAATGTGTCAATAAAGTTTCCCCTTCCTGGGACAATGAATTCACGGTGTTCTTATTTCAATTTCCAGGAGTGTATATATTGAAAATTTTTTGTATTTTACCAGTCACGTAAAAAGCCTTACGGTGATAGAAGCATGTACGAGCCACGAACAGGAAAATCTGTCATCTAATTTCACAAAAAGACCGCTCCACTTACATGTACATAATTATGCTGCAATTCACTCTTAAGAGCACTGCAGAAGGTTCATCGAATAATTTTCACACTATTTTTGTACTGTGCCACTCCCTAACAGTGTGTGCGGAAGGGAACACCTACATCTCTCCATGTGAACTCTGATTTATCTTATCTCTCTGTGATGATAATTTCTCCTTACGTATGTACACAACAACAAAATACTTTCTCATTCAGAGGAGACAGAGTATGGAGATTTCATGAAAATATCGAAAAACAGCTTCGTTTCTATTATTGCCATTCGAAGTCACATATCACATCTGTTGTATTCGTGAATGGAGGTACAACAAATAACAAAATGTATGAGTGACGAACAAAAGTTATTGCTCTACAAGCGAAAATAGCAAGCAGAAGTACACAGAACTTCAATGACTGGGCTAGCACTACCACTGTGACGGTGATTAGTAAAGTCTACGGTTGAAACCAGTGGCCGGAGTGCCGAGTAGAAGAAACCCCAGAGCAGTCCGGTTACAAAGAGGGCCGAAGTCCAGATGACGACGATCCGAATGCTGATGCGTCGAGGTAACAGCAATAGTGTAATTCTGAGTCTGATGCCACATGCACTTTTAACCCTAGCCCATCTTGGCTAAATATTTAATCTGGTATGTTACTTTATGTCTCAATATTTTTGAAACAATATTTATTCGTTTTAGTGAATATTAAAATTCTGTAAATAACTTAAATTTTTGAAACTTAACCCACAAATTTAAGTTTAGTAGTAGACGTAATTTTCTACAATGAATTTCATGTTGAATTTTTTCAGATTGATGACATTACTCATCAGCACCTCATTAAATAGTGTGTTGTGAGTAAAAGTCAACAACTATTGATGAAATTTGTATTTTGTAATTTTTGGAAGTAGCTTGGTAGTACATATTGTTGAAAATACAGTGATACTGCTAAGAGTGTGCTAAAAGACATTTTCAGATTCTGGACCCTACATCTATAACCAATAAAAAGTATGTTGTTAGTGCAAGTCAACCACAATTAAAGAATTTTTTTTCTTAATCTATTTCAGGGTGGGCCCAAAGTACCCCCTTCCTGTTTGGTACTGCGTGTTGTGGGAAATGCCTTGATATTGGGAGGGGTAAAGGACTGGTGGCTCAGGAATAAGCTCGTGACTGGTGAGTGTACGGTGGCGTGGCACAGCGTGATTGGAGCGGCGCCAGCGTGTTGCTCTTTCGTAGGAGCGCGCAGGCCTGGTGCTGCCACAATACGGCGGATGCATCCATCTACAGGAGCCTCGCCTGCGCTGTCTGGCACGGTGGCGCTGCACGTGAGATAGAAACTGCTGGCCGTGGGCCTTGGCTCGTGAGAAAGACGGGCCCCAGAAAGAACTTGTCGACGTCACACTAGTTGCCTTGCCCGACGTACATGAAGAAGCCTCGACTCCATCCGGGACCCACGAGAAAACAATATGTCAATGAAACGCTACCCACTAAAGCTCATAACTTTATCATGTGTTATCAAGACCTTATATAGTTAAACGCACAGTTAAGAATTGTTAAACTCATATGATCTGAAACAGTACCTCGCTCACGTCAAGAGAGAGTCACTGGAACTCGTAAGACCTGTAGTGTCATGTGCTGTGACACACACCACAGGGCCTATATATCTCATTGACCGCACCATGTGCTGTGTCACTTGCGACCGCACGACAGCAGGCGCAATGGTCTAGGCATTGATGAGACCACAATATCTGTGACACTCTATCCCTTATTTCGTAATAGTACAATACGAGCTGCCATCCTTTGAATACTTTCGATGTCTGTCAGTCTTATCTGGTTCAAAAATGGTTCAAATGGCTCTGAGCACTATGGGACTCAACTACTGTGGTCATAAGTCCCCTAGAACTTAGAACTACTTAAACCTAACTAACCTAAGGCCATCACACACATCCATGCCCGAGGCAGGATTCGAACCTGCGACCCTAGCGGTCGTGCGGTTCCAGACTGTAGCGCCTTTAACCGCTCGGCCACTCCGGCCGGCTGTCTTATCTGGTAACGTTTCCATAGTGCACCATGAAAGTAAAGAAGTTTGCTTTTTGGGCAGATGTTGATGACAGTTCTACCCCAACAGATGAGTTGGAGTGAAGTGCATGGTTCAGTCTCATTAATGTGTACAGGAGCTGTGCTCAACGTGTACTTGCAGTAACCGTTCATAAACGGCAATTGGCAGCACTAGAAGCAGGGTAAACACTGCAGTCATTGTCGTAATGTGTAAAGGGAGCGATTTACCTGACGTCGACAAAAACATGATTTTTGGCTTTCAGGCCAGGGGAGTAGGCGTTTCCCAAATGGGTAACTTTCTAAACCGTTCATGTACAGTCATGGTTAAAGTATGCCATGCATGTCAAAATGGTGCTAGCCAAAGCTGGCACCGAGGCAACTGTAGTGCACCATGGGCTATAGACGACACGGTTGAGCGACAGCTGCTGAGAAATGTGCGGGCAAATGGAGAGCAAGTGATGAGCAACTGACCGCCCAGATGAAGGGTACTAACAGTGTCTTCTCAACGACCTTCCAGAAAATTTTGCTGTGTACCGCTTCCACGGCAGGTTCCTAGTTCATGCACCTATCCTGACTGCTGTTTTTCGACGAAAAAGGCTGTAACTGGCACTCCAGTACCGAGACTCAACGTCCACTGAGTGGCGACAGACAGCCTTTTCAGATGAATCACGTTTCATGCGCGTCGGACGGATCGGCGTTGGATTGTCTGAAGGATCCAGGCCGGAGAAAGGAGTCTGTGAAATGTGGTCTGTGTAATGTTTCCGTTGCATTCCCAGGGTGATCTCGTCATTCTGAAAGGTACAATCGACCATCACAAGTATTCAGCTATCCTTGAGGACCGAGTCCATACTTACTGGCAATTTCTTCTTCTTCATCATCGTGGCAACTACCGGTAGGACAAATAGGACCAAACAACATCACACACAGCTCGCAGTGCACGTGAGGTTTTCATGGAGCCTCTGAGCAATGAAACTCCATGGATTTAAACCCGGCCCACAATCTGTGGGACCGCCTCTATCTGGCTGTTCGCGCCGTGAATCGTCAACCGAGAAATCTGGCATAGGTGGCCACAAAACTGGAGTCGGCAAGACTCTACATCCCTGTCGGTACTTGCCAGAACCACAGTGACTCTCTTCTTGCACGTCTCGCTGCTGTCCACGCAGAATAAGGTTATCATTCACGTTTTTACAGGAGATCGTTCTAATGTGACTCGACGACGAATAAATCAAAACAACAAAACGGAAAAAAAACTAAAGTGCAAAATTTTCTTTCTATTTGGAAGATCGCCTGTAAAACATTGTGTATACAATCAGCCAGCCCGGCATCTAAAAGTAATTTTAATTCCTCCGGTTTCATCCTTAACCCAAGACAGTCATATTTACAAGCGGACAGTGTTAATGCTCTTCCTTCGGTGAGCAGTAATCACTCAAGAGACAGATGATTGAATATGCATGCTGAAACTGGTTTCGCACATTAAGTTTCATTTTCTGCTGTTTGTATTTGTCTGAAGGATTCCGCATATTGAAAATCTTGTTGCTTATGTGCGAATCGTCTAGACTACTTGTCAAATTGCTTTTGATTTATTGATGAGAAATAAAATTTAGTTTGTTATTCTTGAGTTTCTCCCGGCGTATTTGATAATAATAATATCCACAGTGTCCAACGGGCACAATATTTCGGCGATCATACATGTCGCCATCATCAGGTGAACTGACGGACTGAGCTCCTGTGAACGTGCCGGCACGGAGATGCGTACGCTGTGGCTGCTCAGAGGGAACTGGGTTCGGTCGCGGCGGCGGCCGATTTAAATACCCTCCGCCCGCGGCGCGCTCCTTCCCCCCGAGCCACGGTCGCGCGGTGGAACAGATTGCGACGGCGTCTGAGATGACGTCTGTCCGCCGTGGATGTCACAACTATACGTTTGCTCGATTTACTCTTGATTAACCCAATCGCTGGTTCCCAAGCCTTGCTAAGATTATAGCCACAGTCACGGTTTATGAGGAGGAAGCCCTGTCGTCATCCGAATGGAAACCTACTTGCTTTTTCCGTTACGTGGACGACACGTTCGTCATCTGGTCACATGGTATGGATAAACTCCTTGACTTCCTTACACATCTAAACTCCATACACCCCAACATCAAATTCACTATGGGGACTGAAACGGAGGGTAAATACCTTTCCTTGACGTCTTGGTCAAGAGAAGGGCTGACTTCACCCTAGGTCATGGGGTGTATCGGAAGACAACGCACACTGATCTGTATTTGCACGCAGACAGCTGCAACCACCCTTCACAGAGGAATTGGGTATATAGGGCGCGCACTATCTCTGACGCAGAGAGTCTACCCCAGGAATTGGAACATCTGAGAACTGAGTTTCGAAGAAATGGGTACTCAGAGTGGCAGATTCAACGTACCCTCCGACCAACCACTACAGCTCAACCTGTGGAGTTAGATGAAATCACGAGGGAGGAGGTGGGCACTGAGTTTATTCCATATACAGGCACACTCTCAGGAAAAATCGCCCGCATTTTGAAGGAACATCGGGTCGGAACTGTGTTTTGTCCTCCGAATAAAACTCGTGCACTGGTGGGGAGCACCAAAGATGACCTCGGCCTGAGAAAGGTCGGCGTGTACCAGATTCCATGTCAATGTGGCAAGTCGTATATTGATCAGACGATGCGTACCGTCGAGGATCGATGCCGTGAACACCAGAGGCACACTCGACTGATGTATGCGAGCAAGTCGGCGGTCGCTGAACATGGTTTGTCGGAAAATCATACTATAGAGTATGAACGCACGAGGATTCTGGTACAGACGTCGAGTTACTGGGACAGCGTTGTTAGAGAGGCCATCAAAATTCGCACCAATGACGACCTCATAAACCATGGCTGTGGCTATTTAGCAAGGCTTGGGAACCAGCGATTGGGTTAATCAAGAGTAAATCGAGCAACCGTATAGTTGTGACGACCACGGCGGACAGAGCCATCACACCGACGTCATCCCAGACGCCATCGAAATCTGTTCCACCGCGCGACCGTGGCGCGGGGGAGAAGGAGCGCGCCGCGGACGGAGGGTATTTAAATCGGCCGCCGCCGCGACCGAACCTAGTTCCCTCTGAGCGACCACAGCGTACGGATCTCGGTGCCGGCACATTCACAGGAGCTCAGTCCGTCAGTTCACCTGATGATGGCGACATGTATGATCGCCGAAATATTGTGCCCGTTGGACACTGTAGACCGGCAGTACACCCGTGGGTATTTTGATTAAAATTTAGTTTGTTTCCACATTATTACTGAGCAGCAAGAACGATAATGGAAACTTTATTTCAATCGCTAGTCATCTTGGTTTAAAGCTAGTATTTATGAAAAGAAATCATGTGCTCCAGTATGGCCATGTCAAATATAATTAAAAGTATGAGACAACTGAAAGCAGACGACCGTGGGGCGCATATGTCGTACGTCAACGTTTGGCGTGGCGCGTGTGCCGTGTGGCCCCGTGGCAAGAGTGCGGGGTGCCTACAGCCTTCTCGCGTTTTCCCACGAAGCGGTGCGCCGTTCTGCGGTGGATTATGGTGGGCTGAGGCAGCCCAGGCCACGGGCTGACTGTCGGTGCGTCGAATGGGGTGGGCGGTAGGGAAAAGCCCGCGGGCCCAGACAGCTACACATCGGGCCACTTGGCGCTACTTTGCCGTAGCACCATCGAACAGCCAACGTGCACAGTAGCTGGAAGAAAGCACAGACTACACTTAGGATAAGAATTCCACGAAATCACCGTCCAGTTTCGTTAAAAACCATTTATTGTAGAACATGGAACATATTCTGAGCTCAAAGATAATGACGTTTCTCGAACAGAGTAACATCCTCTGCGCCAAATACACTCCTGGAAATGGGAAAAAGAACACATTGACACCGGTGTGTCAGACCCACCATACTTGCTCCGGACACTGCGAGAGGGCTGTACAAGCAATGATCACACGCACGGCACAGCGGACACACCAGGAACCGCGGTGTTGGCCGTCGAATGGCGCTACCTGCGCAGCATTTGTGCACCGCCGCCGTCAGTGTCAGCCAGTTTGCCGTGGCATACGGAGCTCCATCGCAGTCTTTAACACTGGTAGCATGCCGCGACAGCGTGGACGTGAACCGTATGTGCAGTTGACGGACTTTGAGCGAGGGCGTATAGTGGGCATGCGGGAGGCCGGGTGGACGTACCGCCGAATTGCTCAACACGTGGGGCGTGAGGTCTCCACAGTACATCGATGTTGTCGCCAGTGGTCGGCGGAAGGTGCACGTGCCCGTCGACCTGGGACCGGACCGCAGCGACGCACGGATGCACGCCAAGACCGTAGGATCCTACGCAGTGCCGTAGGGGACCGCACCGCCACTTCCCAGCAAATTAGGGACACTGTTGCTCCTGGGGTATCGGCGAGGACCATTCGCAACCGTCTCCATGAAGCTGGGCTACGGTCCCGCACACCGTTAGGCCGTCTTCCGCTCACGCCCCAACATCGTGCAGCCCGTCTCCAGTGGTGTCGCGACAGACGTGAATGGAGGGACGAATGGAGACGTGTCGTCTTCAGCGATGAGAGTCGCTTCTGCCTTGGTGCCAAAGATGGTCGTATGCGTGTTTGGCGCCGTGCAGGTGGGCGCCACAATCAGGACTGCATACGACCGAGGCACACAGGGCCAACACCCGGAATCATGGTGTGGGGAGCGATCTCCTACACTGGCCGTACACCACTGGTGATCGTCGAGGGGACACTGAATAGTGCACGGTACATCCAAACCGTCATCGAACCCATCGTTCTACCATTCCTAGACCGGCAAGGGAACTTGCTGTTCCAACAGGACAATGCACGTCCGCATGTTTCCCGTGCCACCCAACGTGCTCTAGAAGGTGTAAGTCAACTACCCTGGCCAGCAAGATCTCCGGATCTGTCCCCCAATTGAGCATGTTTGGGACTGGATGAAGCGTCGTCTCACGCGGTCTGCACGTCCAGCACGAACGCTGGTCCAACTGAGGCGCCAGGTGGAAATGGCATGGCAAGCCGTTCCACAGGACTACATCCAGCATCTCTACGATCGTCTCCATGGGAGAATAGCAGCCTGCATTGCTGCGAAAGGTGGATATACACTGTACTAGTGCCGACATTGTGCATGCTCTGTTGCCTGTGTCTATGTGCCTGTGGTTCTGTCAATGTGATCATGTGATGTATCTGACCCCAGGAATGTGTCAATAAAGTTTCCCCATCCTGGGACAATGAATTCACGGTGTTCTTATTTCAATTTCCAGGAGTGTAGCATGGAGTCCCAACACGTCGAACAGGTGAAACCCAACTTACACTTTTCTCACACTGCAACTTGACAGCCATGGGTAAAGACAGTAAGGTGGACTCATAATTTCTTGGTATCTGCAAAGCATTTGGCTCAGAACCACACCCACGCTTATTATTGAAAGTATGACTGTACGGGTATCGATCACAGTTTATCACTGGGTAGACGATTTCTTGGTAAGAAGCACCCAGCAAGTCATCTCGGTTGGAGTGTCATCGACAGATGTAGGGGCAGCTCCAGGCCTGTTCGCGATAAGCTTGTTTGCAAACTTACTGCTCTTGTTGTATACAGTGATGAGCGAAAACGTTACGACCATTTCTCACCGCGAAATCGGATGCCGCCTGGTAGCTTTCCAGGTCCGTGATGCATGAACAAAACTATGTCGGCGGACCAGATACGCGCGTGCGATCACCCTGTGACGATACGGACTGAAAATGGGAAAACCCATTGAGATAAGCGACTTTGATAAAGGACAGATTATTATTACGCAAAGCTTGCGAACGAGTATCTCGAAAACGGCAAAGCTTCTCGAATGTTAGTGTCCTACTGTCGTGAGCATCTTCAGAAAGAGGTAGTACAGTGAAACTACCACTAGACGCTAAATCGTTGGACATTCAGAACTCTTGACAGAACGAGGAGTTCGGATGCTTGTCTGCTCTGTAAAGTATGGAAGATGGTGATCCGTGGCATCCCTACCGAAAGAGCGCAAGTGTTTCGGAGCACACCGCTAATTCCAGACTCTTGAATGTGGAGCTCCGCAGCAGCTACGTTGACCCAACGACATTGTCCATTACGACTGCAGTGGACACGGGAGCATGGGGATTCGACCGCAGATCGATGGAAACGTGTTGGCTCTTCGGGTGCAAATGGCTCAAATGGTTCAAATGGCTCTGAACACTATGGGACTTAACATATGAAGTCATCAGTCCCCTAGAACTTAGAACTACTTAAGCCTAACTAACCTAGGTACATCACACACATCCATGCCCGAGGCAGGATTCGAACCTGCGGCCGTAGCGGTCGCGCAGTTCCGGACTGAAGCGCCTAGAACAGCTCGGCCACCACGGCCGGCTGCTCTACGGTTGCATCACATGCTTGCTACATTAGGTCGATGGTCGTTTCCACAAACGCCGTCATCGAGGTGAACGGCGGCTCGAAACATGCAGCGTGCCACGTACGCACGCTCGTGGAAGCTGTATTATCCTATGGCAGACATTCTCCTGCGCTTTCATGGGATCTGTTGTGGCGTAGCAAGACAGCCACGCCACTCGGAAGTAGCCGAAATGCACGCGTTACACACGCCGGCTGGCGTGAGGTCTGAAACAGGATACTTAATGAATGCTATAAAGAAAAGTACGTAGCTGCGGTAATACTTAACTTTAATCCATCATTGTGGTACATCGCTCTTGACGATACAAATGAGACTCTTTAAATACAAGCACTGTAAGGCTAATGGCGCCTTGCTAGGTCGTAGCCATGGACTTAGCTGAAGGCTATTCTAACTGTCTCTCGGCAATTGAGAGAAAGGCTTCGTCAGTGTAGTCGCTAGCAAAGTCGTCGTACAACTGGGGCGAGTGCTAGTACGTCTCTCTAGACCTGCCGTGTGGTGGCGCTCGGTCTGCAATTACTGACAGTGGCGACACGCGGGTCCGACATGTACTAATGGACCGCGGCCGATTTAAAGCTACCACCTAGCAAGTGTGGTGTCTGGCGGTGACACCACAGGCTCTGTAGTAGTAATCGAAGACACGCTGACAGCTGCGAACCACCTGCATCCACTCATGCTTGATGTCTTCTGGGATGCGTTATCCTCTTTCACCAATATTATTCTCCGTGTCTCGCGGTCGGAGCCGTGCTACAGTGGTTCGAGGAGCATTATAGTGATTTCCTGTTGATCTCTCGACGACCAAATTAGCCTGATGTAAATCCTATGGAACCCGTCTAGCTCACCATAAGGAGCCATCAACGCGTACTCAAATCAACCGCCCATTGTTTATGCGAATTATATGATCTGTGCGTAGATGTCTAATGCCACATATATGCACAAACCTACCAACAAACTATCGGCTTCATAATACGCAGAATCAGTGACGCATTTCGCTCCAGAGACGGTCAAACGAGCTGATAAGCAAATAGTCATAACGTTTTGGCTTATCAGTGTATTACTGTCTATGCAGAGGATAGTAATAAGAACTCAGAATTTCGTAGATAATGCAGTAATGTGTAATGAAGTACTGATTAAATGAACTCCACAAATGTTGTCGGATCTTCATATGGTTTCAAATCGATGTAAAGAGTGGTAACTTGCTTTAAATGTTCAGAAATGTAAATTATGCACTTCATGAAACTAGATGATGTAGTATCCCAATACCACAATATCAACGAATTACAATCCAGAAACAAAACAGAAATACTTGAAGTGGCGCTACACCACATCTCTAGCGCAAGAAAAGATCGAAGCCACAACCTCAGTCAGTAAAGCCATAGCGACGGTCTTCTGGGACTCTGAAGTAGGTGTTCTGTTTGACGTCTTCCCTCACGTTACAATGATCAACACTGAAGTGTATTGGAAACTGAGGAAATTACTTGAGTGTTTCCATAGTCACAAGAATGCAAACGAACTTCTTCTCCATGAGAGTGCATGGCCTCACAGAAGTCCGCGCACCAGAGAGCAGCTCGTAAAACTTCATAGAACTGTTTGTCCTGATCCAAACCACAGCCCGGATCTCGCACTTTCCAACTTCCATCTAACTGGCGCCTTGAGGGATGCACTACGCGGGAAGCAGTACGTAGATAATGCGGCGGTTATTGACGCAGCAAGGCGTTGGCTCCGACGTCCAGCAGTAGAGCAGTACCAAACGGGCATACTGGCCTCCTAGTAAGGTGTCGTAGAGCCGTCAAATAATAATTTGGAATAATTTTGTGCACTGGAATCTTGAATAAAACCAACCTGCTTTCAGGAAAAAAATGTGTTGCAATACTTACTGAAAACCCCTCGTAAAAGCAAAACGGATAACGGCAAATCTATTGGAAATATTTAAACCCTTAAATGAAAGGCTCGATAAACTCTAAAAAAATGTGACGTTGAGGAATCTAATAAGGAAAATCACATGCGCTAATTGACGAAGGAGTAAAGAACAATTTTATGAGGACGTTGAAAATAGCCATATGAAGTAAAGTACAGGGTGTTCCAAAAATTATCTGTACAAATTTTATAGCGCATATTTCAGAAACAGGCGTAAATAGAGAGGTCCGGTTTGCGGCATAATGTTCACAAACACCTGAAATTTTTTTTTATCTTTGTGGGTTAGTGATTGAATAAAATTCCCATCCCTCAGCAGATGGCACAATACATGGAATGCATGTTGGAAAACGAATCTGACATCCAGCTACAGCTGAACCTCCAAACACGTTAAAGAAGCACACCACCATTTGATTCTGGCACCGATCAGAGAATTCTGATATCTTTGCTACACGTTTGTTTCCTCGGTTGCCGTGTTGACACTGGCGGAGTGGCAGTAAGCTTACCCTGTGAAACAGTGTATACTTCTGAAGGCTGGCAAGCAGTTGGTTGTTACGTTTATTTGAGTGTTTTATGGCAGTACCTCCAGTAGTCAGTTTCTGAATTCGAGTTCTGCTTCAGCTACCTTTCAGTACCGGTTGTAGTAAAGACTGGTATAATTTTGTTGTCTGTTTTGCTCCCACATTTCCGTAGTATCTACTGTGAGCTCTTTCCGGTGTTCTAGTTACTTAGTTTATTTCATATGTTATAGTAAGCGGAGGGTCGCACGATTCTTTGTCCCATTAACGACTGGACGAACATGAAAGCAGCAAGCTATACGGCGTCATTCCGTTACTGCGTACGGAAGTCAGTTGATTAAAGCATTTAGTTCACGTATTTTTTACTATTAAGTTTTCTCACTGTCGAAGAGGTGTGTGTCTTATTAAGTATGTCGGAAGCTCGTGTAGAAATTTATTGGGATCAACTGGAAGTAATGCTTTCGGAATCTCACGTTTTATCTGGTTAGTTATGTTTTATGAAAATTCATATTAAATATTGAAAGATTCACTGACGCCCATTTGCGTTAAAACAAGTTAGATTTTATTAATCCTAGCTTCGTTTTAGTAGAAACCTTTATTCCAAATTGAAATAAAAGCAGTAATAACTGAACTCAGTATACAGTTCTGCTGAAATATTGTTAACGAAGAGTTGATTTTTATATGATGGTTACTGTTGTACTAAATTTCTTTAAAAAAAAGTGGAAACGCCTTTGGGTAATAAATGTGTCACAGTTTGATAGAAAAAATTTCTTTTCTGGACAACCAGCCGTTGCCACTTCCATGTACATGCCTTCTATCCAGGGCCATTTCATCCGTCACCTCCGACCATTAGACAGTGGTACACGAAGGTCTAGGAGTCCTGAAGTGTCATAAACAGACACTGAAACTTGTTTTGCAAGTTTATATCGGATGATGGCTGTAGGTTAATAAAGGAATTGTTTAACTACCAAGATGATTCTGTTCACAAAAGTCTTCACGGTGATCGCGAACTCATGTAGAAAATTCATTCCCTTTATTAAAAAAAATTATCTGGAGACAAACGAAATCAGTGTGTTAAGCGTCTATACAGCTGCGACTACCACCAGTCACGTGAAAGATGCTTCATCACTGCCAGCAGCACGGGTGCCTGCGCTTCAACCTGTGAGCCAAAGCGCAAGGCATTTGCAATTGAAATTCTGAATCGCACTGCTGATGACTCGCACTAGCAGAAAAATGGGACGTTCACGGACAAAGCCTGCTTTTACGCGTCCGGGGAAAAAAAAGCCGACACAACTTGTCGACCCGAGCATGTAAATGTTACGTGACAATCCAACTATAAACATGTGCTATGACCTCCCATTAACACACAGCAGCAGTTGAGTGTATCAAATGTCATATCATTTACAGTTTGCATTGTTAAATCAACTGTGTAAGTTCGTAAGATAGCAACAGTATTTCATTTAGAAAAAGTGGTCGGACCTTCATTGCAGAGGGTAAATAACACCTACTGTTTATTTGGATATGTTGCAACAGTTTGCTCAGTTCCGCAGGCCGAAGAACTGAAAATGCAGAAATCTGGAATACCAAAGAAGATTACAAATTTTGTAAAATATACACTGCAAGACTAAAAAGGGATAAGGAAATTGTGCGGAAAATATTCCATCCTTTTTGCATGAAAACAGCAGCCATGCAAGGAGGTGGAATATCACCACTCTTGCTCAGTGTAATAATAAAAAGGAAGCACTGGATGCAACAAATGAAGCAGAGGAGGGAATTAAAACAGAAACAAAATTAAATGTACTGACCTTCGCTGGTAATCACGCATTAATCTTTGCAAATCTAGATGACCTGAAAATACCGGCAAGAAAACTGTTTCAAAAAGCTAAGGAAGTTGGATTAGACCTACGTGACGGGAAAACAAAATTCATGAGGGTAGAAAGAAAGTAGAAGATCAGAAGGCGGAAACCATAAAGACTGATGACCATGCATTCGAAGAAGCAGAAGAGTTCAAACATCTGTAGGTTGGAGTAATTAAGATAAATGATGAGATACAACAAATATGAACGACAATAAAAACGGCATCTAGAGCATCATATTCACTAAACAAAACTCTGATTGATGCCATTTTATCATGAGGAACGAAAATAAGGGTGTACAATACCATTATCAGAGCAGTATTAGCTTATGTGGGAGAGACATATGGAGAACATCAAGTCTGTTAAAATTATCAACAAGGAAATACGCAATCTGTTGTAATATTTTTTATTTATGTTTGGGATTGAAAACCCATGAAGTTAAGAGTGCACACGAAATATGCGTTATTTGCATTGGTTATATGTTTCGGCTAACAGTCTACCCATCTTCAGAACATAAAATATTCTTGGTTAGTGTTGATGCCATTACGGCTTCACAAAAAGTCAAAATATTTCTTTAAATGTCAATATCCATACATGGCATAATTAAATTCAATTACATCTGAGAACATCGCCACTTTTAAGCTTCGCATGCTGCAATCAACTAGCCAGATAACCACAAACCATCTTGCTTACCATACAAACTTCAACAATGTAATACTGTATATTGTTTATTTTAACCAAGTACAATGGTTAATATTGTCCATTGCATATACTGTAATTTACAACGTAAAAGATGTTTTTTATTTAACATAAGTTTCTAGTGCTCGGTCAGACAGTCCGCAGCCTACGTCACGACTTCACAAATTGTGGCATCATAACCATATAACCTTTAAGACTCAAAGACTGTGTAGTTTAATTATTGTGTATAATATGGTCCGTTGCCTGAAGTGTAATTTACAAAAAAATGTTTGTTACACAACACAAAAGCAGAGCGCTTAGTTTAACAATTTCTCAGCCAACGTCAACCCCTCACAAACTATGGCATCACAAACACATAACCTGTGATATTGTGCAGTTTAATTATTTATTGTGCTTCATACTGACCATCGTATAATGTGTAATTTCAGCATTAAGAAAGGAGCTTGATGTACAACAATCTATACAAGTGGACTGCATCTTCGCTTATAATATTTGTTATCAAAGAACTCCTTTCAGGTGCTAGTCAGTTGTTTAGTGAAGACGGCCAATAAGCTGGAAACTAGTCTCAAGTAAACAAAAATCAGTAGAACAAAAAAGGTGTACTCGTTATTCAACTGAAGTATGTAATTTTTATAGCAAGATGTAAGGGAAGAATCCACAAATAAGATTAAAAACAGCTTTTCATGGTTTTGGCTAATATGGTCATGAAACAAAGGCGTCGAGCCTTTACAACTTAGTAACTGACAATCAGTATTTACGTAATTTCATAGCAGAGATCATCATGTACAAATTGTTTTAAGGTCTAAAGATGGCTAGATTCTTAGCCGAAAGTAGTAATCATCGAAATGAAGAAGATTTCATGTGTGATATTTAGTACACGGGGTTTCACCCACTACGCAAAATTAAAAAAAATGGAGAATAGGTAAGTATACAGAGAGAAACAAAACGTTTTCTAAAATAAAATAGTGTGGAGGATATTTGGACAAATTTATGCGGAAGGAGGATGGCGAAGAAGGAGAAGCAGGAGCTGAAGAAGTTTTATAATGAACCAGGTGTTGTTGCGGAACCCAAGAAAAGGAGGCTGAGATGGGCTGGACACGTCTGTAGAAGAAGGAAGGGATCAGGACTGAGAGAATTTTTGTAGAAGATAAGCAGTTAATGAAGACCCTCAGACACACCGAAAATAAAATGGACAGACCACGTACCCAAGGATCTTCACATGCTTGCAGAATGTGAAGCAGATAGGTGGAAGAACTGCAACTTGATGTCGTGTTGCAGCAATATGGCGCATGTCTTCACTGGGCCTCAATCGTCAAGAACGTGTAAGGTACACTGGCTGTGCTGCGGATCGATCCGTACTGTCGAAAATGAACACTCTTTATACGCTGCGATCGCAGTGTAGACACTGTTTTTGTTCCACGCTGATCGCTTTTAACAGCCTTATGCTACCATCATCTGATATTTTGGAAGTTGCCATAAAATTGTACTGTATCGTGGCAGTTTTATTTTATTTATTTTTTTTTTGTCTTTTTGAGGTCTTTGTAAAGAAACTGCGAGCTTGCATCAGAATACCAATTGCATACGCTAATGCGAGTATACTGGGCCGGACATGCTAAGAATGGAAATATCCATTGGATTTCCTTAGTGTACCAGATGGAGCACACACTGAACTCTTTTAAATGACTTCAAAAACTTCAGGTGAGTGTGGACATCATATCCTAATCAGTGTCTTTCTACTTTACCCCATTTCTGAAATCTACGTGATCAAATTTGCAAAGATTTTGAAGCACCCTGTCCAAAGTACTCCCTGTTGCATGTTTTAAGGGCCTCAAATGTAAAGACTAGACGAAACGAATGTTGTGGGGTTTCAGGGAGATACACTTTGAAATCGTGACAAGAACTGAATACTTTGGCAGGTTTTTTGAAACTGACTATGATATATGCAGATAAGACTACATATTATGATCGCCTGATTCACAGCAGATTGCTCCACCTTCCGAAGGTAATACGATTCTGTGGAGCACTGATTCACTAAGTTCTTTGTAGGTTTCCTGGTATCTGCCATCAAATATCTATGCACAAGTCATGCCGCTACAGAAAATAAGGACGTGTGCTCTGTGGGCACTGATCTGCTTCCCTATAGCGTCCCAGACGTATTCAATAGAGTATAGAAGATCAGCCGTATTTGGTAGCCAATACGTCAACGTAGTTCAGTAACAGGCTCGACAAACCACGTTGCGGCCGTGTCACTCGGTAATTATCTTGCTGGAAGGTGCCGTCTTTATCAGGGAAGTCATACAACATCAGGCGATTAAAGTTGTCCGTATTTTCGGAATCTCTGTGAAAATCTCTTCCATTACATGAGCTTAGTAGTCTAATGAAAAGGCTCGTAACTTGAAAACCTTAGGATGACCGGATCGAATGGTGGTCGAACCACGGAATATTTCACTCTGCCATGAACCTACTGTTCACCTGTCAGTGAAGCAAAGATTCGCGAGCAGCAAACGTGATTGGGATTGGAAGTTAAACTGTAGGTCCCATTTTCCCAGGAAGAGTACTGGTCTAGGTTAGGGACACCCAATCCACCGAGATGGTGTCCAATTGAAAGACTTGTATCACACCCTAGAGCCAAAGCCAGGAGTAATAACTACTTGATATTTCAAATACAACACTGCCTTTCAGGGCACATTTTTATTATTGTAGTGTTCGAATATGTTTTGTTTGTATACAGTACCAGAATTAGGAAGAGACTTTGAATTTTTTAGTTGTTGGACCAGTTCAGGGATGGGATCATTTTATCCGTGTACACTCATTTGATGTTAGCTACGGTAACAAAGCTGACGTAGCACGGATATCCATTGAGGAGCCACTGCAGACAGCATTTTCTTCATTTGAAATACATTGCAAGAGAAACAAGTGAAACTGGAGGAGGAAAGTAAATGAAGCACCACTGACTAATAGGGAATGTGATGCCACTTTTTGCGTGATTACAAAACAATCAAAATTGCAGTAAAATTAGCGACAATAGCACACTTATCCATATGAAGCTGCACCCACTATAGCTTGGATGAATGCTCCGATTCGGTCGAGAAGGGCTTGACAAGGCCACCGCACCATCTTCTGAGGTAAATTGTACCACAACTTTTGTAAATGATCTGTGATATCACTCCTAGCACTAGGTCGAAGCTGCCGTCCGAACTGCTGTCACACTCCTTCTATCGCGGAGAGACGTGGGTACCTCGCAGGCCACGGAAGTTGCTCAGCTCCTCGTAAACAGATTATCGAAACACGTACCACGTGCAAATCTGCACGGTCCGTTTGAAAAATGGCACCATCGCTCTGTGGCATTAGATGTAATAGGCGAAGACAAAGGATTTGTGTGACCTGATATTGTGCCGTTTCCTCAATAACTACTAGCCGTAATAGGAGTCGTACCCTGCGTCTCTCAAAACCATGATACCAGGAATACCGCCGCTGTGCCTCTGCAAAACATCGCAAGAAGGGGCCTCTGCACAGAGCGCCGCCATAGTTGCTGCCTGTGGTCGCCCGTGGTAGTGCAGAGCCACGACTCGCCGCAGAACACAACGAGATGGCATTCGTCAGCAGTCCACGCTTGGCACCACTCCCAACGCAGCTCTTTGTGTTGTGGCGTTAACTGCAGTTTATGTATGGGATGGTAATGGCGTAATCTCGCTGCAGGTGGGTTTCCACCAATGCTGTAGGATGACACTGAACGTTGCAGGGAGTGTCTTACTTGTTCTCAGCTGGCAGACACACGTGTGAAGAGGTGTTGCTGTATGCTCTGTTGATAGGTAGGTGATGGTGTGGTGCTCTGGAGAAGTACGGGCCTAGTATATTAAGGGCGGAAAGGGACTCTCCGTGGTTCAGCAATGAAATTTGGAAAATGCTGATGAAGCAAAGGCTGTTAGTCTGAGTTCAAAAGAGAACGCGCAAGTGACGACAGGCAAGCGTACGTAGTGATTAGCGCGGCTGTAAAAAGATTATGCCAGAAGCGTGCAACAACTACCGCCGTCACACCTTAGGAAAAGATCTTGACGAGAAGCCGAAGAAATTCTGATCCTAAGTAAATTCGCTAAGCTAGTCTAAGGCTTCAATTCAGACACTCATTGACCAGTCTGGTGTGGCTGTAGAAGTTAGAAGAACGAAAGACGAGAGTTTAAATACCGCATTAAAGAAAAAATATTCGTGAAGGAGAATCGTACATACATACCGCCGTTTGACCATCGCAGAGGCTAACGTATAGGCGAAATATTAGTAGGAGGAGTTGACAGGTAGGGATGGAACACAAGTTCGGTTGTACTAAGAGTACTATACGGCAGTAGCTCCTTACGTAGTTTCCTTTAATTGCGAATCGCTCGCACAGTGCAGAGTCCCAAGCGATTGGAAAAAAGCGGAGATGACTCCTGTACATAAGACGGATAAAATAATGGACCCACAAAATTGTAGACCAATATCTTAGCATCAGTTTGCTACAGAATTCTTGATCATATTCCGATTTAGATAATAATAAATTTGCTTCAGACTGGAAAGCACCTGTCCACGAATCAGCATAGATGATGAAGATGACGTTTGGTTCGTGGGGTCCTCAACTGCTCGGTCATCAGCGCCCGTACAAAGTCCTAGTTTTGTACACAGTCCAGTATATTCACTGTCACGAATGATAATGATGATGATGATGAAATGATGAGGACAGCGCAAACACCCAGCCCCGGACAGAGAAAATCGCCAAACCGGTAGGGAATCGAACCAGGGACCCTGCCATCCAGAGGCAGCAACGCTAGCCACTAGACCACGAGCTGCGGATGAATCAGCATACTTTTAGAAAGCATCGCTCATACGAAATTCAGCTTGCCCTTTTCTCACATGATATACTGGGAACTATAGATGAAGGACAACAGACATATTCCATACTTCTGTATTTCCGAAAATTATTTGATGTGGTGCCCCACTGCAGACTGTTAAGAAAGTTACGAGCTTGTGGAAAAGGTTCCCAGATGTGTGCACTGTCAGTGTTCATGGGAGACCAAGTTACCGTCAGGAATGCCCCAGCGGAATGTGATAGGACCGCAGTTATTCTGTGTGTACATAAACGATATAACGGAGAGGGAAGGCAGCAATCCGCGGCTGTTTGCTGGTGATGCACGTATACGAGGGTGACGCCGTTGAGTGGCTGTAGGCGGATACAAGACATGTTAGGCAAAATTTCTAGTTGGCGTGATGAATGGCAGCCAGCCCTAAATGTGGAAAAAATGTAAGTTGATGCAGATGAGTGATAAAAACTAACAAGTAATGTTTGGATACAATGTTAGTGGTGTCCTACTTGACACAGTCATGTCGTTTAAATTTCATGGTGTAACGTTCCAACGTGATGTGAAATGAAACCAGCATGTGAGGATTGCGGCAGGGAAAGCGACTGGTCAACTAACGTTTACTAGGAAAATTTTGGGAATCGGTGATTCATCAGTAAATGATACCGCTTATAGGATGCTAATGTAGCTGACTGTTACATTAGCTACCTCTAGGTTAAAGCAACACGCAAATATTGCAGATGTTCTTCGGGAATCACTAGAAGAACACTACTGAGAAAATTTGGAATACTGACGGTTAAAGCTAACTGCGGAGCAACTGCCGTCAGCATACATTTCGCGTAAGGACCATGAATATCAGATAGGAGATATTAAGGCCCATACTGAGGCATATAAACAGCCTTTTTTCCCTCGTTGTATTTGCAAATGTTGCAAGACCCTCTTCAATGGTCTGCAACAACTCTGCTCGCAATTTCTGAAATTGTCGCTTCGTTTGCCCTTCTATTTTGACTATGCGGTTATCATATCTTTTCAGCGCTGCTTTTGTGATACGTTTCTGTAACACACTGTTTTCAACAACTTCACGCGCTGTACCTGCTGCTTGTCTAGTAATTACGTTTCTCTGCTTCTCTAGTTTCTTGACTTCTCCCTGGGTGTTGTTACGTAATGTTTTGATCTCGTCCTGAATGTCATTACGCAATGTTTGTACGTCCGCATGTACCTTGTCAATGTCTGTTCTCAATTGATTGTGACCTGTTATTAAGTTTCCTATCACTTCTCGAGATGCTTTTGCCTCGTCTTCAATATGACTTAGGTGTAACTGAATTTTTTTGTTTTGTTCTTTCATTTCACGCATTTGTCTCGTGGTTTCTGCATTCTGAATTTTAATTTGGTTCGCAATTTCTTTATTTTGTCTTGTCATGGTTTCCGTAATTTGTTGTAATAATTCTGCCAGATTGGTGGGCCCTATTTTCTTCCGACGTCCAACGCTCTGTGTTTTCGCCCAAGTGTTGGTTCGCAACCGATTGCATTGAACTGTGCTCTGACTCGTTTCTGCTCGCATTCCTTGTACTCTGTGGTGCGCGAGCTCAAATTACTTATACTATGGGTTCTACGTATTCAAGACGCAAGGTAGAATCCTCATCGACTGTCTCTCTACTTTCCTGCTCCTCTGTTGTATGCTGACTTATGTTTTCTATGCCTTGACGTACATTATCCTCGGTATGGTGCGTTATATGTCCTATTTCTCGCGATACTGCATCGTCTGTTGTATTGTCCTCTATTCTCTGTCCATTTTCATGCTGGGTCTCTACCTCAATTCGGTCAAGGTCTCGATTTGCCATTGCTAATCTTTCCGAATCCCTTATTTTCTGTTTTAAAAGCAATTCACGCGCCCTACTTCGCGTCAACATGCGCTCATACGATCTCACGCGTTTCATAAACTTTTTGCACACACGACTTGACAATCATTCACTTACTTGTTGGGTCAGAACCAACTTGTCAACGATGTATCCGCCACCTGTGCACTTGCATTGGAGAGAAAACTTAATTCTAATTAAAATTCATAACTCAATTATGCTACTGTCTCTGCCAGAATGTCTCACTTTTATTGAATACTTTCTTACTATCTATCGCTGCAGCTTCTGTTTTCGACTATTTATAACGTTGAAAAAAATTTTTTTTGTTTTATTAGGAAAATTTTTAACAGGATATTTTTCTGACCTAGTTAGGCATGTGGTCGACCTTCAATCATTGTATTTTACCATCCTGGCAGGGTCGCTATTTTCTAATATTCTGTGTGGTGTCTGTTTGTTCTATATCGTGTCTCCCTACCACTTTCGCACAACGACGCTCTGAGCGTGTTTTTAGGGAATTGACTAGTTTGAACCTGGGACCTGTTGCTGGTAAGGAGACGCCAGAGCACACATGACATGTAGAGTTCAGAAGAGTTCAGTGAGACTAGCGATGATATAACCATATACTTAATGATTTCAGCGTCTGCTCCACTGCACTTCCTATAAAAGATTCTTAATACTAACTAAATTTTGTGGAAGGGGTTCAAGGCTTTCCCATTTTTAGTTAGCTGGTAAAATAACGTCGAAAAAGCAGTTAAGTTTAAGATTGGAAATTTTATTCTACTCCCAAAACATTGTTTATAAATTGCACTACTGATAAAAGGAAATGTTTTAATACAGGATGGTACAAACCAACTGCGTTCAACAAAAATGTGAACGAATATTCCCTGAATGGGTTTCCAAGTTCTGCAATGGATCGAAGGATGACCTATGCCATATCACATCTATAATATAGGTTTAAATTAAGTTTCACAAAAGAGAAAACTATCAAAATGGTCTACAGTGACCCTCAATTATCTTTAATTACTTATCTAACTTGTTGTAAATTACAGTGGCTGATGTGGTTTCTCAATAACTATATAACTGAAAAATCATCGCGTTTTAGATTTTTACTTCAAGTGGCAAATGTGAACACCATGAGCTTTAATTGACGATCGACACTAGTATTACGCAAAAAGGGGGTGTAACAGATGAGACTTTTGCAGTTCTGAGTGAAGCTTTATGCGCTGTTACGCGGCATCGCGTGCGTTCATTACCTTGTCGGTGTTCGTCAGGGGGCGGTGGATATCACAGCTCCGCTCACCTCGCCGTCTCGGAAGCAACTCTCTCCTAACTTTTCCTTAATACAATTTACCAAAGTTGGTTTAAAAAAACTATCTGGCTGTGTTTTCATGTGACCAATCAGGGTCTTAATGTTAACCTTAAGCTCTGCCTACAAAAATTCTGTCTATCCAATTAGAAACGTTATACTTTTCGTGGTGGGGCAATGTTTTTATAGTTTGCAACGTAACAGAGACGCCAAAAAGTCTCACGCTAAACTTGGAGCTGGTGTGGTCCTTTTAGTGTTATTGTCATATCTATACTGTTCTCTTGGAGGGCTCTATCTTTTAACATGGGCTGGGGGTGGTCCTGACGTATCAGAGACGCGGAAAAGTCTCACGCTAAAACTTGCGGGTGGTGTGGCCCTTTTTGTGTTATCGTAAGATCTATACTGTTCTTCTGGAGGGCTCTAGCTTTTAACATGGGCTGGGGGTGGTCCTAGCGGTTAGCTGGCGACGTGGGTGTCTGTCCCTTATCGTAGGGCCTTCCAGCTTAACACGGTTCTGCTTTCGGCTTCTGTTCTCGTTTCTCCCCTCGGAAATGGGTCTGTCTCACGGTGGGAAGGTATGACATGCATTTAGGCATTCTTGTGTTAGTCTGTGTTATTCCATTTGCTCACTTGTTACTGTATTACTTTGGTTAATTTAATGTCACGATGTATTCGGGGCTATGTGACATACTACTGGATTTGCTTATCATGTCAGGGTTTTCATGGAAGGTGTTGGATTTGCCTGACACCTTACAGTATGTCAAGATTTGTTTTTTACTCTGTACAATACGCACTATTATCATGTAAATTATAATAGTCTTAGCACATGTAATGTCATCCTCTTTCTTGTTTTGTCATTTCCACGTGTTTCTCTTCTAATTGATGCTACGGAAACTCTGTTTTATTATTATTGTAATACATTCTACTTTTCTACCTACTTCTACAGTAGTACTTCTCAAATGTTTAAGTACTCACAATTTCGGTTTTATCACAATCTATGATTCATTATCATACAATTATGAGTTCTAAAAGTATATCCTCAGAAACATCTTCCTCAAACTGAGTGCAATGTTTGACGTTGGTAAGTTTCATTTGGCAGGTGTGATTGTGATAGTCCGGATTTTTGTCGTGAGTTATTTTGCTTTGAATGTAACAGCAAACCTCCACTTTTAATTTTTATTGTGCCACTAAACTAATTTTTGCTACTTTTCTTCTCTTACATCTTTCTCTGGTTTAGTCTCTGTCTACCATCTGTACACCAGACACCACACTTGCTAGATGGTAGCCTTTAAATTGGCCGTGGTCCGTTAGTATATGTCGGACCCACGTGTCGCCACTATCAGTGATTGCAGACCGAGCGCCGCCACACTGCAGGTCTAGAGAGACTTACTAGCACTCGCCCCAGTTGTACAGCCGACTTTGCTAGCGATGGTTCACTGACAAATTACGCTCTCATTTGCCGAGACGATAGTTAGCATAGCCTTCAGCTACGTCATATGGTACGACCTAGCAAGGCGCCATTACCAGTTACTATTGATGCTGTAAAACATTTGCAGATCTCACGCCATCCTGCGTGAGGTTGAACGTGTGCCTTCGGCTTCCTCCTAGTGGATTGGCTGTCTTGCCAGTCCACAACAGTTTGCGACGAGGCCACGTCACGTCGTAACTATACTTCCCTGATTTACTTGTGCAATGGCTTCGCCACAATCTCCAGATGTACTGTCCGAATTATATCGCTTACAGAATCAGCAGACGCAGGCCTTACTGGATGGCCTTGGACAGATCGTCCAGGGTCAACGTGCACTGCAAAACGATGCGGCAGCCGCCGCTCCACCGCTCACGCAGCCACAACACGCAGTTGCACCACCTTTTCGTCCTCTTGATGCGGCACTGGAAAGCTGGACGGAGTGGTCACGCCAATTTGGATTCCATCTCGCCGCCTCCAGAATTCAAGGTAATGAGCGGCAGCCTTATCTCCTTTCGTCCGCCGGCGTCCACATGTACCATGTGATAGTCAAATTATTTCCCCAACACGACGTAGCAACTCTGTCCTGCGACGAAATTTTGTCTGCATTAGATGCATATTTCAAAGAATCAGTCAATGTAGATGCGAAACGGTATACCTTCTTCCGTACAAAACGTAAGGCAGGTCAGACTAATAGGGAGTGGGTTGCAACCTTGCAAGTCCTTACTAGGGATTGTGCTTTTGAGTGTGAATGTGGACTCCCTTATTCAGATCCTATGGTACATGATGCATTTGCACAGAACGTTTCTGACATTCGTATATGTGAACAGATTTGGAAACTAGTCAATCCCTCCCTTCAACAAGTGATGGACATATTGGATTGGCAGGACACACTTGACTTTGCTCAGGAATCATTTGAAAGTTTGCCCCCCGTGTGTCAGGTTAACCGGCCCGCCGTGCGAGCTGCATGGAACAATCAACAGTCCTCGCGCCTGGCCACGCCAAAGCCGCCTGGCTCTCAGCCACGTGTCCTGCGCCGGCATGCAAATGCAGTGAAATCATGCCCGCGGTGTGCTACTAGACATTCGCGTGAGAATTGCCCGTCACGCCAAGCTATTTGCTTTTTCTGTAATTAAAAAGGACATGTTCAGAGTGTTTGCCAGAAAAAGCTCCGATCGGACGCCCAAAAGCATTCCAGGCTCTTTGCTCCGCGCTGGAATCAGAATCGAACCAAGGATACTCAGGCTCGTGATACTTCGCCTATGGAAATTCATGTAGTTCATTCCACTCCGCCCAGTGCCACTCTCTCTAACAGTGCCTGTGTTCGTCCCACAAATAGTGTGCGTCGACATCGCCAGAAATCCCGTCAAGTCGCAAGTGATTTTGTACCAGTGTCACTTCACGATGCACGAGACAGTCGCTCTTGTTGTCAGCAGGACAATCAACTTTTTGTGGACTTGGACATTAACGGCAAAGTGATACCATTCCAGCTCGATACCGGAGCTGCAGTTTCGCTGATCAATCAAGACACTTACAAACAACTGGGCACATCTCTGTTGCATGCCGCAAATGTTAAGGTACGTAGTTATTCAGGACAAGCGATCCCTGTGTTAGGACAGTGCAGTCTCCTTGCAACATACAAGGGACTCACAAAACTTGTGTCATTTTACGCCCTTCGTTCTTCTGCTGCAGTGAACTTGTTTGGTTTAGATTTATTTCAGTTGTTTAACTTGTCTATAGTAAATCAGGTCCTATCAGTGAACCCGACTGTGCCTACAGCCAGTGTTTCTTGTCTATGTGAAGAATTTGCAGACATTTTTGCACCGGGCCTTGGTTGCGCTAAGGACTATAAAGTACATTTGGACCTGAGAGTAAACGCGAACCGAAATTTTTCAGAGCGCGCAATGTTCCCCACGCATTGCGTGATGAGGTCGCAAAAACATTACACGATTTGGAATCACAAGGTGTAATTGAACGTGTGCAGGCTTCTCTCTGGGCATCACCCTTAGTAATTTTGCAAAAACCTTCAGGAAAATTGAGACTTTGTGTGGACTTCAAGGCAACAGTGAATCCACAACTAGTGACTGCAACTATTCCATTACCCCGCCCGGAAGACCTTTTTGACAAACTGGGCCCGGGTAAATATTTTTCGAAGTTGGACCTAGCAGATGCGTACTTGCAAATACCGGTGGACGAAGAATCCCAGCGCGTTTTGGTGGTTAACACGCATCTTGGTTTGTACTGATTCAAACGACTGCCATTCGGGTGTGAATCCGCCCCTGCATTGTTTCAGCAATATCTACAAACTGTTTGTGCTTCGATCCCTACTGCAGCAAACTATCTGGACGATATTGTGATCTCCGGAAAGACGGAAGAAAAACACTTAGCCAATCTCAGAACATTATTTCAGGTCTTACGACAAAATGGTCTTCGCTTGCGGAAGGACAAAAGTGGGTTTTTTGCTCGTGATTTGCCATATCTGGGACATGTACTTAATGCCCAAGGCATACATCCGAGTCCAGAGCACCTCCGTGCCATACAAGACTTGCCTTCGCCGCAGAATTTGAAGCAGCTACAGAGTGTGCTGGGCAAAATTAACTATTACCATTAATATGTGCGCCACGCCTTTTCCATTTCAGCTCTGCTTCATCGCTTACGCCGTAACGGTGTTCCGTTCGTCTGGACGACGGAACGCGAACGCGCCTTTCGCCAGTTGAAATCGGCGTTGCTTTCCAATAATTGCCTTACGCCATTCGATCCCCGGAAGCCGCTTTTGTTGATGGTAGATGCATGGGATTTCGGGATCGGTGCTGTGCTTGCGCACAAAGATGGTTCGCACGATCGCCCTATTGCCTTTGCGTCCAAATTGCTCTCGTCTGCGCAAAGCCATTACTCACAGATCGAGAAAGAAGCATTGGCTCTCGTATTTGGTGTTACAAAGTTTCATGATTTCTTGTATAGTCGTCACTTTACCATCATCACAGACCACAAACCTTTGACATCGCTTTTGCATCCGACCAAGCCTGTACCTCCACGTACAGCGCAGAAATTCATTCGCTGGTCTATTTTCCTCTCGCAGTACCGCTACGATATCTTGTATCGGTCCACTGCTAAGCACGGAAACGCCGATGCGTTGTCCCGTTTGCCTGTTGCTGAGGATAGAGCATTCGATTCCTCCGAACTTGTTTGCATGTTCATTGATTCGGAAACCGATGACGTGGTAGACTCGTTTCCGATTGATTTTCGTCGTGTAGCTACAGCCACAGCTGCCGATCCTGCCCTTGCTACCGTTCTGCGTTTCGTTGCCACGCAATGGCCCTTGTCAAAGTCACGGATCAAGGATCCGTTGGTTCGCCGATTTTTTGCTCACAAGGAGAGACTTTTTGTACGACGTGGTGTTTTGCTGTGGCGTTCTGATAATGATCCGTCCAGGGTTGTGGTCCCACGTTCGTTACAGTCCTCTGTCTTACGGCTTCTCCACTACGGACGTTGGGGTATAGTGCAAAAGAAACAACTGACTCGTCAGCACTGTACTTAGTTCGGAATCGATGACGCGATTACGAATATGTGCTCTTCTTGCATGGTGTGTGCCGAACAACAATCAGCACCACCACGGAAATTCTTTGCATGGCCAAAAGCCACTTCCCCTTGGCAACGCTTACACATCGATTTTCCTGGTCCCTTATGGAATGCTCGATGGTTGGTTCTGGTCGATTCATTCAGTAATTCTCCTTTTATTGTCCGGATGTCTTCCTCGATGTCTTCTGCCACCATCCAAGCGTTATCCGCTATCTTTTGCATTGAAGGTCTTCCACAGACTATTGTTTCCGACAATGGCCCACAATTCATGTCCGCAGAATTTCAGTCATTCTGCAAGGCCAATGGTATTCAACATCTGACGTCCGCTCCCTTTTCGCCACAGTCAAACGGTGCTGCTGAACGTTTGGTCAGGACTTTCAAGTCACAGATGTTGAAGCTGAAAGAGTCGCATTCTCAGGAGGACGCATTATTGCTCTTTTTGTCCTCGTATCGCTCGCCGGCTGAGTTGCTTCACGGTCGCCCTCATCGCACCTTGATTTCTTTGCTGTCTTTGCTGTGCAGCGGCAGACACCTGCTTTTGCCCCAGGCGACGTTGTATACTACCGCAACTATCGAGGTTCACGGCGTTGGCTCGAAGGGCGCATTCTTCGCTGCCTCGCCGCGCTATGTTTCTGGTTTTGGGGGCCTCTGGTGAGGTGCGTCGGCATCTCAATCAGCTGCGCCTCTGTCGTCGCACGGGATCTGCCGCTCCCCGTCTGCTTTCAGCGACAGAGCCGTCCGGTCAGCGCCCTGGGTACCCATCTACTGGCTCGCCTCAGCCCCAGGTGTTACCGACGCTGCCTTCCATTTTGCCCCATGGCGACGCGCCGCCGCCGCCGCCGCCGCCGCCTGTTCTCCCGCCGGTGACGCCCGTTGTGGACGCGTCGCTGCAACCGCCGGGTGCCTCCCTGGGTCTCGCGCGGCCGATCGCTTCCCGTGACCAGTTGTCCTCCGCCATGGAACTCTTGACCGCTCCGGACCATATGTCGTCCTCGCCCGTCGGGTGCCCCGGCCCGACGGAGGTCGACCCTTCGGCCCCTCCTGTCTCTCTAAGGGCGCATAGACCGCATGTTGGCGTGCACCCTGAAGCAGGTTTTCAGGCGTTTCCTAGCTCCCCTCGGGCCGAATGGCAGGGTGCGGGTGGCACAGCCTCGCCTGTTGTTAGGCTCCCCACCTCGTCGCATACGCCAACATGGGGTCCTCTCCACGGCGGTCGGAAGCCTTATGCCACGACCGTCCGCCGATTTGCGGGGGGGAGGGGGGGGGGGGGAAATGTGGTGTAACCGCCATACACCACACTTGCTAGGTGGTAGCATTTAAGTCGGCCGCGATCCGTTAGTATATGTCGGACCCGCGTGTCGCCACTATCAGTGATTGCAGACCGAGCGCCGCCACACGGCAGGTCTAGAGAGACTTCCTAGTACTCGCCCCAGTTGTACAGTCGACTTTGCTAGCGATGATTCACTGACAAATTACGCTCTCATTTGCTGAGACGATTGTTAGCATAGCCTTCAGCTACGTCATTTGCTACGACCTAGCCAGGCGCCATTACCAGTTACTATTGATGCTGTAAAACATTTCCAGACCTCACGCCAGCCTGCGTGAGCTTAAACGCGTGCCTTCGGCTTCCTCCTAGTGGATTGGCTGTCTTGCCAGTCCACAACAGAAAGAATACATCGCGGTCTTATACCCTTTTCAATCCGAGATCTTTTTCTTCGTCTTCTATTCCGGTCGCCCCCCCCCCCCCTATTATTCGCACTTGTTTCTTGTACATATTGTGTATTATCTACCTTTCCCTATAACATACTCCTACTTTTCTCAGAACTTTGAATATCTTGCACCTCAGCTATCGGCCCTTGCTATCTTCGGAATTGTGTGGATGTTATTTTACCGAGAGTCTAACGGTACGTTGCCAGTCTTATGGATTTCACTAACCAACTGAAATGGCTGCCACTTCCCCAATTACTTCAGAAATTCTAATGGAATGTTGTCTGCCACTTCCGCTTTATTTGGCCCATTGCTCTTCAAAGATCTTTTAAATTCTCTAATACTGGACCCCCTATTTCTTCCACATCAGCTCCAGGTTGTTCCATCAAGTCATCACATAATTCCCCCGACTCCTCATGGAGGCCTTCAACGTATTCTTTCCGTCGATCCGCTCTGTCCTCTGCGTTTAAAAGTGGAGTTGCCATTGCCCTCTTAATGTTGCGCCACTCTAGCTTTTAATTGCGCCGTATGATGTATGTAGTTTTCTACATGCTGAGTCAGTTCTTACATTTATTATTCCATTTCTTCAATTTTTTTCTGCAGCCTGTCCGCCTTTCTTGCCCTGCACATCCTATTTATTTGATTAATTATTGATTTATATTGCTGTGTACCCTCAACTACACATTACTTCTTCATTGTTAGTGTCAATGCAACTATGTCTTTATGTCCAAATAACGTGATTACAATTTTTAGAGATTTCCTTGCTCTTCATCTGAACTGTCTAATTTAGTATTCCTTATCACTGTACCCACATCCTTAGAGACCTGCGAAAGCGTCTCATCATTTCTTTCACGTTCTTTACACATCTATTCATTTGTAGGATTCTCCTACACTTCAACCTACTCTTCACTACTACAAAATTTTGATCTGCGTCTGTATCTGCTCTTGGTCACGCCTTGCTATCCAGTATCTGGGTTCGGAATCCCTCTCTCCCACCATGACATAATCTTGCCAGAATCATTCCCTGTCTCTGGGCTTTTTTCAGGGTTGCCTCCTCCTGTTATGTCTTGAAAAGAGTGTTCGTTATTACCAGCTGAATTTTGTTGCAGATCTCAACTGACCTCTGACCTCTCTTATTCTACTACCTAACACATATTCTCCCGTACACTTCCTTCGGTTCCTTCGCCTACAGCCACATTCAAGCATACTATATTACTATTACAATTCAACCCTCCCCCCCTCCCCCTTACGCACTGAATTATTCGTTTAACATCCTCACATATTTTCTCTATGTCTCCATATTTTGCTTTCATCAACAAGTATACCAGAATTATTGCTATCGGCGTTAGTTCGCTATTGAACGTGAACAGATAAGAATTACTATCACTGAATTGTTATAGTAACAAAGTCTTTGGCCAATTTTCCTATTCATAACGTGTGCTACTCCCATCATACAATTTTCTACTGCTGTTGATAGTAACCTGTATTCGTCTGACCATAAATCCTTATCGTATTCGCATTTTATTTCACTGATCCACATTACACATTCAGGCTTTGCAATTCCCTTTGTGATTTTATAGCTTCCCTATTCCTTGAAAGCCCTGGAAAGGCACGCTACATCTCGTTGAATGTGAGCGTGACGTTGACTTTTCAGTATTTTTCTCAGGGTCATCTCTTACTTGACAGACGGAGATCCGAGTGGGAACTACTCCAGAATCTTGGGCAAATAGAAAGATAATCATGACGCTGTTTTATTTACAGCCCATATGTCTTGACGATACATGTTATATGTCCTTAATGCAGTGGTTTCCATTGTCTTCTGTATCCTCGTGCCAATCATGACTGCTGATTCTTCCGCCTTGTAGGGACAGTTTCCCATTCCAAGGGCAAGAGAGTATCCTGAACCGGCGTCAACTACTCTGCATTCTTTGACAAAGCCGTTGGCTGAAAGACGGTGACTTCTTATGCTGGAAGTTTTCAGACGCCATTTTAGAAAAATGGTTCAAATGGCTCTGAGCACTATGGGACTCAACTGCTGTGGTCATAAGTCCCCTAGAACTTAGAACTACTTAAACCTAACTAACCTAAGGGCATCACACACATCCATGCTGGAGGCAGGATTCGAACCTGCGACCATAGCGGTCGTGCGGTTCCAGACTGTAGCGCCTTTAACCGCTCGGCCACTCCGGCCGGCGCCATTTTAGAAGAATTTTGTTCAAAATGTAAGTAGTACCTGGTTTCAAACCTGGGTCAGAAGACGTTCGATTATTAGTATATTTTCAAAAAGTGATTCATTAAAATCAAAATACAGTTAGATGAATAATTGTAATAAATGAAGTTGAGGTAAATATAACAAAAAACCTATAATTTTATGCAAATACTCGTACATTTAACGACGATAAATTTTGTGGAACGTTCTAACACATTGCTTAGTGGAGATTACTGCTTAACTAGTTGTCGGAAGGACGCTATTTCAAGAAATTATGAGTACTGAAATTGAAAGTATTGGAAAATCTGCTATTGCCCATACAACTTTTCCGTATCATTTGGAAATCCTTTGTTTTGGAATACATTGTCAAAATCAGTGATACCATTTCTGATAAAAGATAATTAATAATACGCATTTGAAATTTTAATTTCTTCATTAACTGAAGATTTCTTGAACTTTCTGCCAATGTTTCTCACCTTTGTTAAGCAAGTGTAGTTATCTATGAATACCATCAGAAATAGAAGGGTACCTGCAATTCCACTTGTGGCAGGTTACCTAATTCAGTTCCCGAAACAATTTCAGAAATACCCCTGAAGCAGCAGCATTCTGTGCAGCTTAATATTGCGTTTTCCCCTCCATATTTTGTAAGCTGCACCGTGGATCTAGAGACAACGGCTCAGTACCTGAGCGTGTTCGCCCATGTCCTCTGTTAAAAAATAAAGAAACAAACCCTTCAGTGAAGTATTCAATGATGAACTTGCAGGGTTTTCCTGTGATGTCCATCCACACTGTAAGTAGGCTGTTTAGGTTTTCTTATTGGTAACGCCACGTAGCGCTCTGTATGAAAATCACTGGCTGTGCTGTGTCCAGTCTGTGGCTGGTTGGCATTGTTGAAATAGTCGCTATTGTAGTGTTGGGCAGTTCGCTGTTAACAGCGCGTAGCGTTGCGCAGTTGGAGGTGAGCCGCCAGCAGTGGTGTATGTGGGGAGAGAGATGGCGGAGATTTGAGAGCGGATGATCTGTACATGTGTCCATCAGAGACAGTAAATTTGTAAGACTGGAGGTCATATATATATATATATATATATATATATACAAGTTCATGACCTCCAGTCTTACAAATTTACTGTCTCTGATGGACACATGTACAGATCATCCGCTCTCAGATCTCCGCCATCTCTCCCCCCCCCCCTCCCACACACACACACACACACACACACACACACACACACACACACATATATATATATATATATATATATATATATATATATATATATAAATGACTTTTTAACACTATTAAGGTAAATACATTGTTTGTTCTCTATCAAAATCTTTCATTTGCTAACTATGCCTATCAGTAGTTTGAATCTTTTATTCAGCTGGCAGTATTGGCGCAAGCTGTGTTGCAGTAGTTCGGGTAACGAAGATTTTTGTGAGGTAAGGGATTCATGAAAGGGATAGGTTATTGTTAGTCAGGGCCATTCTTTTGTAGGGATTGTAGAAAGTCAGATTGCGTTGCGCTAAAAATATTGTGTGTCAGTTTAGTGTTGATCAGAATAAGTAAAGAGAGAAATGTCTGAGTACGTTCAGTTCTGCTCAGCTGTTTGAAAAGCAAATAACGTAAGAGGTTTATCAGCAGAATAATTCATAAATATTTCTTAGGAGACGTTTCAACACCATCTGCCAAGAGAAAATAAATAAATGAATAACAGTTGCACCTTCGACAAGCAAACAAAACGTTCTCATTCCTGCGTTCGAACTTCGATACTGCTCAGATTTTGAATAAAAATAATCATCGATGGTGGACGAGAACTTCCGGTATTAGAAGTCATCCTCGTTCTGCGACCGGCCTTGTCAAAGCGGGCAGTGGCGCTGACAGAGGTGCAGGGCACTCTCCTGCCTTTGGGGTGGGAAACTGCCCCAACAAGGAGGGAGAACCAGCAGTCATCAACAGCATAAGGATGCAGAAGGCAATGGAAATAACTGAATTATAGACGTGTTACATATATCCAAATCCAAGGAAATTTTACCTGTAATTGAAAAACTGTGATGATCTCTCTATTGGCAAAAGATTCCCTATTAGTCCCTAATTCGGATCTTTGGAATGTGGCTGCCTAGGGGGAGGTGACTACGAGAAACAGACTGAGTGACCAACTGATTGGTAACTTTCTGCGACTCGAGGCGTGGAATGACAGCAGTTTGAACATGGTTGGGAAGTTATAAAATCGGAAACGGGAAAAACTAAGGCTCAATCTAGATGTAGTGTTCAGTGAAGTGCAACGAAAAGGAGACAAGGATTTATGGACAAATGAGAATAGGATTATACCAACAGCAGCAAAAAATGGCAGAAAAGGGATAGGATTCGTTATGAGTAGGAAGGTAGGACAGAGAGTCCGTTACTGAGAAAGTTCAGCGATAGGGTTGTTCTCATCCGAATCGACTGCAAACCAGCACCGACAACGATAGTTCAGATATACAAGCAGCCGTCAAAAAACGATGATGTAGTGATAGAGTAAACAAATGAGGATAATAAATTAAATCAGTACCTAACGTGGACGAAAATCTAATAGGCGTGGGGGGCTAGAATTCGGTTGTACAGGAAGGAGTAGAATATGGCTTGGTACTACGATTGAGACAGGAGAAAGACTAATAAGAGTTCTGCAATAAATTTCAGTTAGTAATAGCGAATACTCTGTTCAAGAATCATAAAAAGTGAAGCTGTACTTGTAAAAAGTCAGAAGATGCAGGAAGATTTCACTTGTATTACATCATTGTCAGGCAGAGATTCCGAAACCAGATATTGGATTGTAAACCGTCTCCAGTGGATGATATAGTCTCAGCCCACAATTCAATGATGGAGAGAAGGCTGAAGTTAAAGAGACTAGTCAGGAAAAATCTGTGCAGAAAGAATTGGGATGCGGAAGTATTAGGGAATGAAGAGATACACTTTAAGTTATCTGAGGCTGTAGATACTATGATAATAAATAGCTCAGCAGGCAGTTCATTTGAAGGGCAATACACTTCTCTAAATAGAGCAATTAACAGAAGTTGGAAGGAGAAACATGTATACAAGGAATGTAACAGAAGGAATAGTTCAGTTGATCAACGAAAGAAGGAAATACAAAAATGTGTAGAGAAATTCGGGAATACAGAAATATAAGTCACTTTGGATCGCAATAAATAAGAAGTTCAGAGCAGCAAAGGCGTAACGACTGCACGAAAAATATGAAGAAAGAGTAAAAGAAATTACTACCAGAAGGCCTGACTCAGTATATAGGAAAACCAATAGAGCCTTTGGTGAAATGAAAAGCGAGGGCGGTAACATACGAGCCCAATGGCACGTGGAAAGAGTACAAAGACGTCTTTGGTGGCGGCGGCGGGGGGGGGGGGGGGGGCGGAGGGGGAGATTACCTGCGTGGTAGAAGAAAAAACATAACTCGGCGGGTGAGAGACAGGGAAACTTGTCTTAGATTTCGAGATTAAAAGAGCGTTGGACGAATTTAGATCAACTGAGGCATAAGGGATGGATAACATTCAGTCAGAACTTCTAAAATCATTGGGTGGGGGGGGGGGGGGGTGCCAACAAAACGACTATTCACTTTGGTGTATTGAATGTAGAAGATTAACGACGTGCCATAAAACTTTCACATAAACATCATCCACACGATTCCGAAGACAGCAAGAGACCACAAGTGCGATAATTATTGTACATTCAGCTTAATAGGTCATGCATCCAAGTTACTGACAAGAAGAGTATATCCTAAGAATGGAAAAGAATACGTTAACGACGATCAATTAGGTTTTAGGAAAGGTAAAGGCACGAGAGAGGCAGTTGGCCCTTGAGGTCGATAATGAAAGCAGGGCTAAAGAAAAATCAATACATCATAGGATTTTTCGACCGTTCTACATTGTAAAATGGTGCAAGTTGTTCGAAGTTGAGAAAAATAGGGGTAGTCTGTAGGCAAGGATGCGTAATATTCAGGGTGGGGCAAATAAAGGTAGCCCAGGGAAAAGATTTCCAGGGTACAAAGAAACACAGCAGAGGAAAGGAAATAAGGTACTCATCTGACTACAGCAGATGTTGAAAGTGAGTGCCACTCATCTCTTGACACTTCTGGGTCCTGGTCACGATGTTTCTGATGCTGGACAGCTGGAATTGCTGCTATCTCGTCCGAAATGTTCTACTGCAGTACTTAAAGACTATGAGGGTTCTTACGATACACCTTAGACTCGAGGGCTCCCCGCACCAAGTAGTCGGAAACTGACAGATCAGGTGACCTGGGTGTCCAGCTAGGGCCCTTACCCGGCTGACCTCTGCCAACAGCTCCGTCGGTGTGAAGATTGTATAAATGTTCTCCAGCGTTCGGCAGTGGCTCTGCTCTGTTGGAAGTAGCTGTATGTCTTTTTCTCCCCCGTAAGTGCTGCCACAAATGGTTTCAAAATGTAGTAAATGTAATGCGCCGAAGTCAGCGTCTGATGACAGAAGATGGGATCAATAATGCGGCGTGCAGAAACTTCACACAAAACCCCAACCTATTGTTCATGCAACGATGTTCCGTGGAAGTTATGCAGAGTCTCCGCTGAACAGAACCTGTGATTCTGTGAGCTGACGTAACAACTCAGGTGAAACCAGGCTTCATCAGCCATAAAGAACAGATCCATGTAAAAGCCATTCATTGTTATCTCAGTGAACAGCCACTCACAAAACTGGAGGCGCTGAAGTTCATCTGCTAGTTTTAAGGCAGGAACAACAGACACTTAGTGGGAATGCACTTGCAGGCCCAGGAAGTATATTCATCTGCATGACGCACGTGATATGCTGGTCTATTGCGACAGGCATCGGGTTGATTTAATAGGACTCTGAAGCATGTTCTGGTGAATTGCAGCCACCTTTCTCTGGTGTACGGTAACGTTACTGAATTTGTTTTCGACTGGTTGAAAACAGATCCTGTCTGACGCCATTTTCAGACTAAGCGTTGCATGGCACTCTTTGCTTGCACTTTGACGTCAGTAAAATTCTCAGCAAACAACTGAACACACCGTTTCCATGACTATGTTGTCACGGATCTTGAATAATGAACACCCACTGCTCCACTGTGAAGACCATCGTCTCCTTTGTACTACTCCACTCACACTGACACTGCCCACACTATATCTGAACTGGCGTGGATCACGTGGAGGACGTTCATGTGGTGTAGATGTCACAAGGTGTGGATATACATTCACGTCCAATCATATCCACTCATACAGTCCGCTTTTACCTGCCCCACTCTGTAGAAGAATCAAGAGGGAAAGTGAGACTGGAAAACCGAGAGCGAAGTTCTCGTTGTAAGAAGGCTGTAAGACAAGGATGTAGTTTTTTCCACCTACTGTTCGACCTATACGTGACAGAAACGATGATGGATACAGACGTATACTTCTAGAAGGTGAAATGACATCAATGATAATATTCGCTGATTACATTGCTATCTTCGGCGAAAATGCAGAAACATTACAGGACGTGTTACACGGATTTAATAGTCTACTGAGTACAGAAAATGGATGGGAGGTAAATCGAAGACAGACGAAAGTAATGAAAAGTAGCAGAAACGAGGATAGCTAGAAACGTAACATTAGAATTGGGGATCATGAAGTAGACGAAGTTAAATAATTCTGCCAGCTACGCAGCAAAATAACCCATGACGGAGGATGTAAATAGTGGAGTAGTATTGGCAAAAAGAGCATTCCTTTGTTAGAGAAATCTACTACTATCAAACACAACCTTAATATGTGTTATAAATTTATAAGAATGTGCGTCTGGTGTACACAGTTTTATGGTAGGGAAACAAGAACTGTCGGTAAACTGAAGTAGAAGAGAATTGAAGCATTTGAAATGTGGTGATAAAGAAAAATTTTGAAAATTAGGTGGAGTGATAAGGCGAGGAATGAGGAGTCTCAGCGTAGAATCAGTGGGGAAAGGAATACAATTAGGGGTACGACGTTCGTTTCAGCTCAAATTGTTAGTGCGTGTTGGCTACATTCAGGGGCAATTATGCACGCAGGAGCAAACCTATTGTACTCCTTTCATTACAGGTCCTTAACCTATTGTTTTGTTATGCAGATTGTGTCCCCCTGGTGAAAATCCTTGCTTTTGATTGACATATCCTTAACCTATTGACAGATCCTTAACCCCTCCTTTCTCCCTCCCCCTCCCAACCAATCAGGAAACCTCCAACCCACCCTGCTATCCCTCCCTGATACAGGTACACCTTCATGCCTGAGTTATTCTATCAGTTTGATTGACCACTTAATTAAATTGGTAAGTTATTCAACCCTCCCCTCTGTGTCAATCCCCAACCCTTCTCTCCCCTCTTCCACTCCCCTACCAGGAAATTGGCAGGTCTGGGAGAGAAAGCACTCATTACAGGAAATTGAATTATGTATTAGAGGGTATATTGCTTATTAATAAAAAAAATTCAGTTTGCAGAGGTTGGATCTCTCTTGGTCATCATTCTCTCCTGTTTGGGAAGATGCAGGTCTTGTAAAGTAGCTACAAAAGCAGTAATTAAATCGATCGCTTCTTTTTAATTCCGATCACGCATGAAATACGATCATGAAACTATCATCACTCGCAATTACAGTATTAAAAATCTCTATCGCGAAGAATGCGATGACCACTGGTCCACACAGAACGCCACCCACACAAGCTGCCCTCGCGAAGCGCTGTGCCTGTCAGCGGTCGCGATAATCGCCGATGTCCAAGAGTGCCAGCTCGGGTTCTACTACTGACAGACTGGATGTAACGCTGATTCCCAAACAAAAGCATCAGGCGGTGGCGACCCTTTCATACTTGACACCTGAGAGATTCCTGCCAAAACACCTGTCTCTTTCTCTCTCTCGTCCTGTCGCCTGCCAATGCCAAGCCTACATGGGCCATCGATCGTGGTCAGACTGAACCCCAAACAGAGCAGCATTTACCCAATAAACTACTGTGGAATACCGACGCATGCCAGACACCTTCCTTTCTTATGAATTTGTTCCTCACATTAAGGGTGTGTTTGATAGTAGTAGACTTCTCTTACCCATGAATACCGTTTCTGCCAGTGCTACTCCGCTACTTAATCCTTCGTCATGGGTTATCTTGCTAACTATAAGGCAGAAATCTTTGACTTCATTTACTTCGTGACTCCCAATTGTGATGTTAAGTTTCTCGCTATCCTCGTTTCTGCTACTTCTCACTACTTTCGTCTTTCTCAGATTTACCACCAATCAATATTCTGTACTCAGTAGACTATTCATTCAATTTAACACATCCTGTAATTTATCATTTTCACTGAAGCTAGCAAAGTCATCAGCGGATCTTATCACTGATACCGTTTCTCACTGAATTTTAATCCCCCTCTAGAAGTTTACTTCTGTACCCGTCATAGCTCCTTTGAAGTACAGATCGAACAGTAGGACCTTCCACATCCGCAGCTTTATTTACCATTTGCAGAAAATTTCTTCCTTTATGGCAGTTGTCTTCTCAGTATGCCCAGTTTTCTTTTCTTTGCTTCGATGCCCTCGGTTTCTAGTTTTCTTTTGCGTGCACATAACATATTAACTGTACTTGAAGGTGTAATTTCTTTAATTGGGAAAGGTTTATGGCTATGTGATACATATACTTTCTTTCTTAGGGCTAGTGGAATAACGTTGCTGGTGTCAACCAGCCCAATTCTGCAATTTCTATATCGGACCGTATTGTGGAGAACAATGTTCTAGTCTGAGCAAATGTCTTTCTCCCCCTTTAACATAATTCTGTATAATAGCTATATCGTCTTCATTGGAGTCAGAGTTAAGGACCACCACGTTGTTGATGGTTAGATAATTAAAATTGTATGCAGACGGAACTTAGTTGGCAAGCTCTTCTCGGTCTGGAGTATCTGCTGGTCTGTACGTAACCCATTAATTGAGGCCACATGGAAGCGAGTGGCACAGAGTGAAGTGGAGCACGTTGTAAATACTGTTAGTTGGTGTCCAATACACGTAAACGCTCTCGCTCAGGGTCGAATACACGATCCATTCTGTACTTGTATATTGTATCCTCCAACCTGCTAATGCCATGCTGCTAAGCCAAGGAAGACCTATAAGTTTCTCTTAGTCGCATGTCTGGACACTTTGTAAAATCTCTAATGTGATTATCAATATCTTTGTTAACCCCAGGATTTGTGATCTGACAGATTAATTTGTTATACTACTTTACAGTTGGAGCTTATCCACGTTAGACAGTTTATTCCAACTGTCTTTTCGTCGTCCACAATCACACTGCTGGTTTCCTGGCGGTCTCCGTCGATGCAGAAGACGGGGTTAGATATTATGTATTCGCACATCTCCATTTTGTAAAAAATTCCGGCAAAGTCTTGCGTTACGTCCAAATCCAGAAGGTAATAGTCGTCTACACATAACTGTTGACATATCCCAGGTAGCTCTTCCCTTAGAACGTCCATTTCAACATCCGCTAATTCAAATTTATATGGTATAGCCGTATGATTTTTGTAGTTCCTCGGAATACTTTCCACAGCTTCCATGCCAATTTTTTTTCTGTACCCCTCTTACTGTCACACTGTCGTTCCCGTGTAAGGCAAAAGGCAGCTTTGCTTTGATTCCATGTCTCGCAGTTACGGAATTGTAGAATTTACTACGTTGATAAAAGTTAAACGAATCACACGTTTCTTTTTTTAACATTACAGACCGTCCTCTTTCTAATTGTTATCCACAGTCCACTTGATCAGAGATTTATATCACCATAATGCTGTGGCAAAACGGCTCTGCAGTAGGTGTAAGCGCATTAACATTCTTCTCGGTAAGTAGTATAGCTTTTTGGTTATAACTAATGTCCCAATGTCTGTAACCAGATTATCCAAGCCGTGCTGTAGTAACCGCAAAGAGAAGCGTTCGTCTGTGGGTCTTCTCTTCCTCTCTTATGGCTGTGGCATATTTAGCACTTTGGAGAAATCCATGTTGACACTTTCAATTACTGCGAAAGACTGGTCAGTTGCGGCTCTCAAGCATCCTTCTACACACTGCAAATACGAGTCGGTGGAACTTCCGGTCACGTGATTTTCGGTCAAACACACTGTTTAGCTCATAGCTGAGTTACGCTATTTTGTGTGTACTCTACCAGTCACAGGAATGTAAACCGCACCCTCGCGAGTACCCCCTATCCCACACCCCATGGTCCAGGTATTATAGTCGGGTACAGTGCTACTCTATTGCGTCTGTCTATCGCTCTTTAGCACCCTTTCCGAAATCGTGTCACAGTACAGTGCTATACTCAATTGTACGAATACTGGGCTGAACCACCCCGTTCAAACAAACGCGTACACGTCCAGTGCTGTACTACACATTCCGGCTAATGTGTGGCTCTATCCCATACATAAAGCGGTACTCGCGATGGGGTGGTCTGCATTCCTGCCATGGACACATTGCACACAAAATAGCGCAACATGGCTACGAGTTAAGCAGTGTGTATGACCGGGAATCAGGTGACCGTAAGTGCCAGCATCTTGTATCTTCAGTGTGTCAAACGAAGCTTAAGAGCCGCAACTGACCATCCATTCGCGATAGTCCAAAATGTCAACAAGGGTTCCACCAAAGTGCTAAACATCACTCAGCGACCAACAGACGAACGCTTCGGTTTGTGGTTACTACAGCAGAACTTGCACAATCTGGTTACTGACATTGGCAACATAAATTACACTGAAAGTGCTGTTCTACCTAGTGAGAAGATTGTAAATGTGCTTACACCTATTACAGAGCCGTTTTGATATAACATTATGATGGATAAAATCCGTGATCAAGTGGACTGTCAAGAACAATTAGAAAGAGTACGGTCTGTAATGTTACAGAACTAGTTGTGTTGCTTGGTAAACTATTATCTACGTAGTAAATTCTCCAATTTCGTCACTGCGAGACAATGCGTCAAGGCGGAGCTGCCTTTTCTCCTACACGATACAGTGTGACAGCAAGAGGGATACGGGAAGAAATCAGCATGAAAGCATTGAAAACTATTTCGAGGAAATATAAAAATCCTGTGCTTGCTCTGGATAAAGGGGAATTAGCTGATAACAATAAAATGGATGTTCCAATGGTAGAGTTGCCTGAGATATAGCAACAATTATGTGACGACGACTATTACCTTATAGATTTGGACATAACGCAAGACTTTGACGGAATTTTTAACAAAATGGAGATGTGCGACTACTTAATATCAACCCCCACTTCTGCATGGACGGAGATCGCCAGGGAAACAGCGATGTGATTGTGGACAACGAAAAGACACTTGCAATAGACTGTCTAAAGTGGTTAATCTCCAACTGTAAATTAAAGATTTGTAATAAATTTATATGTCAAATCACAAGTTCCTGAGGTAACAAAGATATTGGTAATCACATTATAGATTTTATAAAGTGTCCAGATATGCGACTACGAGAAACTTGTAGATCTTCCTTGGCTCAGCAGCATCGCATTACCAGGTTGGAGGATACAATATACAATTACAGAATTGGTCGTGTATTCGGCCATTTAAAAGAGTGTTTATTTGTATTAGACATTACTCTGTGCCATTTTCTTCGATGTGGCGTCAGTTAATGGACTGCGTTTAGAACAGGTGTTGTGTTCAATAACGTTCTGCAGTTTGTGTACTGGTGTAATAAGAATATCCGAAAATTTACAGCTGTACAAGTAAGTCTTCCAGATACTCCAGACCGAGAAAAGCATATCAGCTAAGCTCTGTCAGCATATCTACCTATAAATTACGTGGAGGTTCTCAACTCTAGCTCCAATGCACACGATATAACTAATACAGCGAAGTGTCATGTTAATGCAAGAGAAACTTATTTTTCTCAGTGTACAACATTGTTCTCCACAATAGTGTCCGATGTAGGTACTGGAGATTTTGGACTGGTTGACACGAGCAATGTTATTCCACAAGTCCTAGGGAAAGGATTAAATGTATCACATAGACTTAAACCATTATTCCCTATTAAAGAAATTACATCTTAAAGTGCAGTTAATGTTTTATGTGCACGGGAAAGCAAATTAGAAATGGAGGACATCGAAGTAAAGAAAGGAAAACTTAGTATATTGAGAAGACTACTGCCGTAAAGGAAGAATATGAGCTACAAATGGAAAATGAAGAGGCTGTTGCGGATGTGCAGTCCACGTTTACATTCGCTTCAAGCACAGTGTATGGAGAAATCTGGCTAAGACTGAGGAATACAAGATAATAGCATTTACTGTCACGAGGAGTGGTAGGTGGCCTGGTTTGGAGTCCTGACCGAAAACGGCGAATTGGAGCACGTTTAATATGCTAAAGGGCACACGAAACTTTTTTTATCGAACTACATTCTGTCTTGGATCTGCTTAAAACGTATGAATACATTATATCTAAATGTGGTCGGCCTGATGGCATACAATTAGCAACAAAACAACCGTTTGCAGAGCTTAGAACTGACGGAATAACAACCTCTAATGGCAATTCGTTTGCACAAGTTGTAACTTAAAGTTCCAGACTGAAATTCCACAACTATTTGCAGCAGAATAACTGGCAGCCTACATCCAGGAAGATGTGTAGTGTTATGACAACAGTGTTATGCCGGAAATAAGAATAAAAATTAAAATCCTTGAATGCTCTCGTCTAAAGAAATTGCTGGAAGGAAGATGAGTCATCGTTAAAACTGTAAAGGAGGTAGTTCAAAGGGAAAAAAATAGATGTTCAAATGGTTCAAATGGCTCTGAGCACTATGGGACTTAACATCTGAGGTCATCAGTCCCCTAGAACTTAGAACCACTTAAACCTAACTAACCTAAGGACATCACATACATCCATGCCCGAGGCAGGATTCGAACCTGCGACCGTAGCGGTCGGGCGGTTCCAGATTGAAGCGCCTAGAACCGCTCGGCCACACTGGCCGGCAAAATTCGATGTATACTGGAATTCGAGAACATACGTTCCCTGTGTTTTTCAAATTTCTTGCTGGAGAAAGAAATAGATGATCCAGATGTGAATTAAAGTTATGAGTTAAAAATTAAATTAGACATTATTAAAACTACACCTAACGAAAATAGGGAGAGAGTTGATTTCTGTATGTAAACGCATATGTAAAAGTTAATAAAGATTTGGTACTACAATATTTTCTTGTCTTATTTGCTACTCTGCGAAAAATCCTAAGACATTTCCTGTGTTGAATGACCCATGTGCATGGTTTTCGGATGTGGAAAGTGAGTAGTCGGGAGACATTGAAAAGTAGCTGGACCTAGGTGGTTAAAAGTGTAGTCATTCCTTTTAAGTACCTACACGAGGGGTTGTGAGGAGAAGGGGTGGGGGAACAATAGGTTACGGTCCTGGGAATCAAAGGGGAAGATTATCCACAGGGGGTCTTAATCCACTTTGCAGAACAATAGGTTAAAGACCTGTCAATCAAATGAGAACAATAGGTGTGCTCTGAATGTAGGCTTGCCTCTGATGCAGGCAACCGCCAATGTGGGTTGATGCCGACCTTGCCCTATTACTAAGATATGCAAACCACTGACGATATGATGGAACAGGATGATAGGACTTCTTTTAAGACGTTAGGGAATAACCTTCGTTGTAGCAAATGGAGCTGTAGAAGGTAAAAGCTTTAAGAGGACATTAGAGATCGAAATACCTTTAGCAAATAATTCAAAAGCATTTGCTTCTCTGAGAGGAAATTACTGGAACAGAGTCGAATTCATGGTGGGCCTCGTGAAACCACTCAGGAGGCTGGTGATGAAAGAATTAAAATGAGAAAGAAATTATGCAAGGAACTCTACTATAACCCGAAGTTGTGAACCAGTTCTGAGGAACTGATGCGAGTGTTAAATGCATCTGGATCTTCCTCTAATGTCAGATACATGGGTTTCGATTTGCCATTTTCTAGTTTATTACCAATCTCACATAATTGCCTGCATTTTCCACTCCGTAACTGTCCATTTCCATGGTTGTTACTTACATATTTTCTAATCCTCTCAGTTTACTATAACAGATCTTGATGACTGATGTCAGATATCAGGCAAATAATAGCCCTTTTGACTATTTTCAGTCTCCCCCACACCCCCTTTGCCCCTTGCGAGACAGCAACGTTAGTCTCTTTTGCGCCACAAGTAAGAAGTAATATAAGTAAAAATAAAGGTCCGACTCCTGGCCACAGATGGCCCAATCGGGCCTGAGCGATCGCCGTGTCACCTTCAGCCAGTGGCGTCGTGGGACGCAGTATGGAGGAGCATGTGGTCAGCGCACAGCTCTTCCGGTTGTCGTCGATTTTATTGACTTTGTAAGAGGTCGAGTATCTCCTCAGTTCGTCTCGCGAGGCTGAGTGCACCATGTACCAGTCGAAAAGCAGTACCGGTAATCGAACCAGGGTCTCCTGGATACCGTCAGCCACTTCATTACAGAGCATTTATATCGGCATTTTCTAGTCTACTATATTGTGTTTGAAATATATTCATTGCGCCGAATGAAGGGCTTTTTATATGCAATTCTTAATACATCAGATCCTCTTATTGTTCTGGGATTTTTAATATCATTTTAAATACGTAGTGGTGATACATTTTTATGTTGTAAAGTATGTTTTATTTACACAAGGAACTATAGATGAATAGATGAAAAGCTCTCGGGCCCCAGCCTGAAATACCGCGACATTTGGTCTAGTGTCATGCTCACCACCTTTCAGCAACTTCGTCAGAAGGTGACTAGCATAACACTCATCGAAACATTGCCGTATATCGTCACTGACACTGGACTGGTGATCCGAGAACATTTCCCAGTAGTTCTCTCCCAGAAAGGCTGAATTCAGAACATGCAAATATAGAACTTTCGTCCACGTGGCAAATACATGGAAATAATACTACAGGTGTAGCTTTAGTAGTGTTGAAAGAGTAGCCGTCGTGTCATATTTACGTTTTCCGTCATAATTCCTATGCTACAGTGGAACTTAGTGCAGTTCTAAACTCCAGTGCTCATTTCACATCACTTATTCAGACTTACAAGAAGATTCAAAATCTGTTATATTGCCGAAAGTCACAAATATTTTTCTCCAAAAAGCATTATTAGGCGAATGACGTTTATTTGAAGTGACACCAAGCATAACAGTACAGAAAGAGACATATTTTACGCATGCCTCCAACCTTGTCTCCTATTACACCCCTGGTTTTCAGAAGGGAGACAAACATGGGAAGCCGACTCTACTAGCTCGCCTCCGACGTTGACTCGCTGTTACCACATGTGGATTCAGATAAAATCTACTCCATGTCGTTTTTAACGCATTCTTCTGTTCTATTGCAATCACGATTCATAAACACGCCTCTTACCGAATTTACGCAGCCTTCATAGGTATGTGTGCGGGCATATTTGCGGGCATCGGACAGAGGCAACGACGTTGTATATTCGAATTTCCTTTGATGCGGTGTTCGCGTTTCCTCAGGCGCTTCCTAAATATACTGCTCATCGGAGGGCGATGTGATCGTATTTGTGTTCGCAGAAAATTCTGCAGACCGCTAGAAAGCAAATTTTGAACGACCCCTTGTTAGTGCCGCTGCCCTCTGAGGTCCCGTGTATTAATTACCCGCCATAGCTAACCAAACCGGCAGCTTACACTCGCTTTCACTCCACCCGAGTTTATCCTCTCCAATCCCGAGACAGTATGACAGCCAAGTTTTATTTTCCAATCCCGAGACAGTATGACAGCCAAGTTTTATTTTTTTCTTGGCCGCGTACGTAGATGAACCCCTTTTGGCCAGTGGTACCACATACGATACACATGCACTCTTCTAGGATATTGCTCTCGACTCTTGTCGGTCTCTTGGAAATCGGTGTATTGACGTTGGTATCCAAGAGCCTCACGATTATTTGGCGAACACTACCAGGTTGCAACACTGAGTCCAAGCTTCTGATATTCAGTCTGCACACTACGTCTCAGCGGAATAAAGGTAAAGACATATATTTTTCTAATCACAAGTGTTCTCACATGCTGTAACACATTCACTGCCATTACGGTACCGGGATCGGGGCCCCGAACGGCCAAACATTTGTTTGTGTTATTTTATTTTCTAAGCAAGTATTGAATACGTTCTAATGTCGTGATGTGCACCTTCAGTTTATGAAAGCTCAAAAAGAGCTTCAAAGAGAGCTGAAAGAGATAGCCCCTGTTCTCATGGCTCATAACTGGAATTACTTTCAGAGGTGTTGCCTCTGAGGGCCGTTAGGACACCGGCTACCTCACTTTATTATACGACTTGATAAAGACTCAGGGAGTAAATTATCTGAAAAGCACCCAGTTGAATGATATTTGTTAGACGTATGCAATAAACAATGTACTGCAAGTATGGATACTATAAATATAGGGACAACCTGTGTTTTTCTTAGAAAGTGTGAGTTTTTGCAAAACGCGTTAAATTCTTTATAGATTGTTTTTATCTATGCTACAAGTTTATGTGCTTCGTTTCTCCCTTTCTCTGTATAAATCTTCAATTAGCATCTTCAGCAGCTCTTCCGAATTTTTTTGTTTCCCTTCTCTCTCTCCATGCTTTCTTCTAGCGTATGGCTCTTGTCTCTCGTTGAATATCAACTGGGAGTTGGCCTGTTGACGTAAGTATACAAGAAGCTCATGACTGTTTCCTCTCTAAAAGTCTTGTTAGAAATATCTGTCTCTGTACATATTTTGAACGAAAAGTGGGAATTTATTATTGATATGTTCCACGTAACTTCAAAAGCTAATTAATTGTACCATCTTATTCTTTTACTCAATGGTGAAAAATAACTTGACATTTGGTCACGAACATCGATTCCTTGCTTTACAGAATTATGATCAGAAATGGTTATAGACTTCAGTGTTTCCTCGTCAGTCTTCTTGGATTTCCTCCCGGTGGCTCACATGTCGATGCCATCCTTAGTAATGAGATACAGTGCATCCATTTTGTTCCGCCATTCCGTAACTACTTTCCCATTAGACTTGCTTCCAGTGACTTCGCATTTTCCTATTTGCGGCTTCGCGACTACGAGGGCAAATGTTTTCTGTTATTTCGCATGGTAACTACGATGATGGTACTTCTGTTCACCAAGTGCCGAGCAAATGACATGCTTATGTAATATTTGTCAGTAACAACGCGTTTCTTGTCTATATATTTTTCCATTAAGTCTAAAACTACTTTTTCTGAAAGCCTTTTACTGACAGTTTACAGCCGTCCTGTGCAAATACTTATGCTCGGTGAATAACCAGCTTTGTTACATACTTTGAAGACCTTGATTCCATAATTATGCTGTTTGCTGCTGATGTATAGACGAAATAAAAGTCGTTCAAGGAAGGGCACCATCGACTCGCCCACTGCTAGCATGTCTCTCAGTTCATATTCTCAGCTAAACTTACCCTGGATCATATAAAGGAGCTTCCGAATCTTGAATACACGATCACTTTGTCAGCAGTTGCTTTGTCCTCGAAATGAATGAAAATTGACACCAGTTGAAATCAATTACGAGAGATATTTTTATGGACTGGGGTGTCCCCGTAGAGCACACTTGTGCTTCAGTAGTCATTAATGTGTGAGTAGTGAACTATCCCAATGTATATAGTCACGCCAAAGAATTTGATCATCTCATCAGCGTTTGCCTCCTTCCAAGTCGTAGTCCTTGCTTTACCACGAGGTACAGCAGTAACCCAGAATTGCGCAGCATTCCTGTTTATTTCAATAACAATTATAGTAAAATATCACCCACGATGAGTCCTGAAGACTTGAATAGGTTTCAGATCCATCCGATTCTCTGGGTAGCCTGGTTCATTACATTCAAAAATTTCAAGGCTTCCGAACTGTGTTGCCCTTAACGAGCTTCAGTCCTCTTCGGCCCTGTTTCCATCTTCACTTTCTTCGAGATATTGTGTTGAACTAGGTCGTATAATTGATGACTCACTACTTTTCCAGAAATTCATCACCTCCATTGTCTGACAACTGTCCCATGTGTGAGGAAGTTTCATTGAGAATGTAGTCATCATCATCGTCGTCCTCGAATCACAATAACCAGACAACTCACCGTCACCAGCTCTGCGAATTTGTAACAGTTCTTCCTCTGTTAAGAAATCAGGGTATCCTTCCGTCTCTGTTTAAGAGCAGAAATACCGAGACTTCCATCTGCACCGTGTTTCTTCTGTGCCCACCACTTTCGAGGTTAAAAGACGCCATTTACTGTACAGCAGAAAGCAAATCAATAGTATATCAAAATAAATTTAGTATTTATCAGGTGATTTAATAAAGAATAAATCGAAAAATGTCAAATAGATAGCTGGGCTATTCTTCAATTGGTTATTCCAGCTTTTACAAGCACTCTGCTGTAAGGTTACATAGGAATATTTCAGTAGAACCACAAAACATGAAGGAAAACTACACCTTGAACTAAGACCACGTGTCAAGATTCCAGAAGCAATACCGCTCGTGCCACCTAACGAGGTATCTATGAAGGCAATGTATCATAACCACGTCATACAGAAGGCACGGTTCGAAAACCAAATGGCGCCACGATCTAACGGCCACTGCATTTACTATTACGTCGTAACCCCGTAAGGTCTCAGAAAAGGTGGACTTGGTCTTCCCGCCAGGCAAGCCTGTTTGAGAGACGATCGAAAATGTCATAAAAGCTTTTGCAGACGGCACCAACGTAATCTGTGAGGAATCCACTCCTGATGTTTCCGGCGCCCTCATGACGGTGAATGTGTTAATAATTTATAAAAGCTGTACATACATTCCTCAATTACTACCTAAATATAAAAAAAAGATGGATTAGCAGACCTGACTGACATGTTCAGAAAGAAGAACAGAACAAAACGCAGAGCAGTAGACTGCAGAGCCCTTACCTTTGCAAAGTGCGAGCTGTTCAAAGTATTAAAAAAATAGGACAAAAATAATAATAAAATTATAAACAGCCGACCAGTTGCAATGGATATAGAATTCTTTACCTAGGTTTCGACAAATATAAATTTGTCTTCTTCAGAAGGTGGCCTAAGGACAATGAACATCATAGCTTACATTAGAAAAGTATGAAACTTAAGCCAAGAATAAATTTTAACACAAATTAGAGAGCTCTTGCATTACAGAAATATAAGAACGACAACTGGTACTTACAATTTTACATCATTAAGGACTAATGTACCATCGCCGTTTTTATAAATGTCGGCGTAGATCCATTTGTGAAAAATGAAATATAGCCCTACAATTAGGGTTTGTCACGTAAATATAAAGTAGTACATGGATCTTGCAGAGCTCACAGCCGACTGAGTGTAATCGGCGAGCGTACTGAGACGAGGGCAGGTGGCGCTCATGGCGCGAACCATGTGCCAATTGGCGTACAAAAGCAACGTGTAAATTATCAGTATTAATAACCTCCTTAGATAAAGAAGCAATAAAAAAGAAGGAAGGCATTTAACACTCCCGTTATAACAGTATGGGAGCATTGGTACAAAGAATGTAGTTATACATCAAAAAAGCAGAGAGAATTATGCCCAGTGGCATATACAGGCAAAATATAAAAATTACATTACCATATTAGTGAAGCTCACAAACGGTATATATGTCAGGACTTCAAAATTGACAATAATGGCTCTTGTCAAGATAGAATTACGAACACTGGTACACAATCCAGTTAATACACATTCGCAGGGAATCAAAGTTTTAGAGCCAGACAAAATCACATAAGGGCCGATGTAGTGACAAACATACATCGTGAGAAAACCACATTACATAAGGGGTAGTGAGCTTAAAGCATTGAAGGTGCATCATAGCTTCCTGAGGAAATAGACCACTAAGGTTACCAGCATTAATGTTATACCATAAACAGTACAGGTTTAAAGCCTTCGAGAAATTGTCTACAAGCAAGGTTCAGCTGGTCGTTCAGTATATTACCGTCCTTCAGCTCTAGATGTTTGGAAATTTGTAACTCTTCCCACCGATTTAATCTACGCCCTTTGACTTCTCTGTGTAGGATAACAGTGTCTTCTAAATGTTTAGGCGTATGACCGGCTATCAGGAGGTGTTCAGCAAAAGTAGAGCTGTGTATATTCGCTCCTTTTTTACCTAATAGGTGTTCTTTATATCTTGTTTTCACAGCTCTGCCTGTTTGACCAATATAATATGAAGGACAGTTATTACAGGTTAGTTTGTAAACCCCTGAATTGGAAAACCAATCGCCGGCAATCACTACTGAATGTACAAGATTTCTTTTTAAACTGTTATCTGTAGAGAAGTTGACGTTTCAGTTATATTTTTTCATTAGAAGACGTTTTATCCTATCGATATATTACCCAAGAAAGGAATAGAAATAAATTTTTTTAGCTTCTTTGCTATCAGTGGGGAGGTTGTTGCTCAAAGTCGAACAGTTTTGGGAAGTTTTCTTACTGAACAAGTAATCAATCATATTCTGATTGTACCCATTATTAACCCCAATCGCTTCGATGACATTCAGTTCTTTTTGTTGATCGGCAGGTGATAAAGGAGTAGTTACCATACGGTGAATGGCAGAATGAAGAAACGCCAGTCTATGAGCTTTTGGATGAGTCAGCAGGGATGACATTATCTGAATACGTTTCTTTACGGAAGATGTTGAAATTGAAGGAACTATTCTGTATAGAAATTGTTAAGTCGAGGAAGTTAAGTTCACCTTTTTCATTCTGAAGTTCTTTTGTGAAGGAAATCTTTTCATGTAAACCACTGAAAGTATTGAAGACAAGCTCTAACTCATGATCAGTACCGTCAAAAGCAATGACAATGTCGTCAACTTAACGTGCATAATAGCGGATTTTGTGGCGTAATTCTGAACTTGAATTGAAGAACGTTATTTCCAGAGCGTTGATGAAAACATCTGCCAAAATACCAGCGAGGGGGCTACCCATTGCTAAACCATCTGGTTGCACGTACATTTTCCCATTGAACGTGAAATAATTGTATTTCAAAACGACTTTAAGCAAACTAACCAGTTCCGCAATCTGAATTTCACTTAGTGAATGGAATAGGCAGTCCACATCACACGCTCGCTAGGCGCCTCCATTTTAAAATTAAAGATGCTTTCATATTTGAAAATAATTTTTCGGTTAAAAACAGCAAGGAATTAATCAACAATATTCAAACTGTAAGATGTACACCTCACACTAGACTGGTTTCCTTTGACATCGTCAGTCTTTATACAAATGTCCCTGTCGATGTAACCATAGCCCTTGTAAAAAAGAATCTACTAAGACATAAAAAACTTCGTTGTCGACTCGTCGAATATTAAAATTTGTGAGATAGATTATAGTATACTACCACTTGTATTCGTTCTGGAATCTCCAAAAGTATTAGATCTTGCGTTTAGATCACCCATAGTAAAGAATGGGCCCAGACATGTCATATATTAAAAAAATTCTGTTGGTAATCTGTCCTTTGGAGGGATATATAATGTTCTTAAAAAGATGAACTTCTTAGTTTTTATTTGACTGTTTAATATCACAGCTTGTATGTTTTGCAAATTTTGTGGCAAATCAATCCTAACTGCTGGAAAGTTTTTGCTATGTAATATTGCTACTCCTCCGCTAACTTTCCTTCCACTGTTATTAGTATCATATCTATGGCATATAAAATCCTGGATCTTTATTGGATACTCAGATGCCTTTGTCTCTGCAATACCAATCACAATGACGTTTTCTGACCATATTAGATCTTCTATTAAATTAATTTTCGATCGTATACCATTTGCATTGGCAAAGGCAATAATGGTTTGTCTAGAAATTATACTATTTTCTCGAGGACCCATTTTTATACGCTATCTGCAAAATTAGAGCTAGTTTCTATTCTTTGAGATATTTGTTTTAAGTACTGTCAACTTTTGGAGAAGGTGTTTCTTCTACTTGTATATATATTTTTTTTAATGGTGGCCATTGCTTTGCTTCCAACTGTAGTGGTTCTTGTATTGTATGTAATCGGTCCTGAAGATTGTTTATGTGAATATGCATGGATTTTGAGCTTTGTGAGATAGCAATTTTCCTGTTGAAGAATTTCTCCGCTACAACTAAAATGGCTGTTTCTATTTTGTTCTTCCTAACAGGTAGTATATTGATCAGAGCTGTAGTAACTGCTCTAGTCATATCGTCTACTTGAACATATTTTTCGTCATGTCAGCTTCCGGATTCCCGTCTTTGTCTCTACTACTTTGCCTTTTATGGCCTCCGTGCTACTGATACTTAAAGCAGCCTAGGAGACCTACACTAATTCCGTTGCGTTACTTCAACGTTCCCTCGTCAGTACTGTATGCTGATAGTAAAATTTTTAACCTATGATTTCATTATTCACCATATGTTCTATAATGGGTCGAATGAGATAAGCAGTAACGGTAATAAGGTAGAAGTTACTTCACACTTTTATTAATCTCGAGTCTTCCACGTTGTTACTAGAGATGTTCTGGTTCATACACCTTCCTAGTATGCCAGAATTGTAGTGTCCAGAAAAAACATCGAATTTGGAGTTATGACATGCAGTAAGTTGGCAGTTTTATGAAACACTGTAATATTTCCCGATCAATCTTATCTATTTTTCCACTCCGGTGCCATATTTTTAACTTTCGTTCATTTTTCAGGGATCAAATTGATAACTGTAGGTACTCACTGAACTGACATACGTGCTAGTATTACAATTCCTGTTGTGACTACTTTAATATAAGCAAAATATTTTATTGATGATTGTAACGTGGATGTAAAGAGTCAGACAGTCGTAAATTTATCTTCTCTCAAGATACTCAAAATGTATGTACATTCAACGGCAAGACAGGTAACACATTCTTCCAATCTATACAGTTTAACTAGCACTTGCCTTGTGGACATAGAGTCACATAAATTATTCCTGCGATGTGATTTGTTTATTACAGTGTGTCTCAGCATTAATACACACATGAAACGCCTCTTTCTGACGTGATAACTGGCATTAAACCTTTATATTCATTGAATTTTTTTAGAGTACTGAACTGTGTTCTGTTTTAATTATAAAACACCATTCAACAGCCAAGATTGCATGAAATATTTCATTACTTAAGACAACCAGTTTCAACAGTTCAGCTGACATCTACTGGCCTTAAAATCATTTGTTGTAAAACATGTTCATTTTACGCTGGACCTCACACGGAAGATGTCAAGTGGATAAATCAGTTCATCACGTATGAAAAAAAAAAATGTTTCTCGTCAGTCAAAATTCGAATTGGATTTTCATTACTGTTCTAGCAAATGACGAGGCAAAAATAGTGCAAGTAATGAAATATCAGGCATTGCGTCTTAGCTTGGCATTCACAAAAACAATGTTACCCTTAAACCTTGTGACTGTTTCAGTATGATGTTGGCCACCTGCGCCGGATCTATCCTCACTCCACAGATACTGCTACGATGCAAACCCGTGTGTACTTTGGCCTTGATCATTTTTACACCTTCAGTCAGTTTCAGTGCCATAAATAAATGTCTTGCCCAAATAACTTACGGGAATACAGCCGGGTGACGCCTCCGATAACTATCGATATTTCTAAAGGGACACACCCTGTCCTTTTTAAGGTACAAATGAGCAAGATGTTGCTTTATAATAAAATTTCAAATCTCTTTATGCAGCACGTACACGGAAAGATAAAAAAAAAACACACACACATACAAACATACACCAACAAGCACACATATGTTAAACACCAGCCCCACCACAAAACCGAAGGCTACCAATGTCAGACGTTGTCGATAGTGAATAACCAGCGAGTCAGTCACCACTATGTCCCTCTTGTTCGATATGCAAGACAGCTTTTTTTCCTGGTGTGATGTTTCTGTTTAAAAGGGTTATAAGATATCGGCACGTGGCAGCGTGGAGACAATACAAAGATCCTGACGCTTGGAGTAGCTCTTTCAGTGGTGTCCATTACACGCCGTTTGGTAATCCAACTCTGTTACCTCCTAGAAAACAAGACAGAACATAGCTAAGCTTTATTCTGAACAGATAGATACCGTTCGCTGATCACTCAAACGCAAGAGATTCTCTTTCTTTTCGCTTGATATGTAGTCAATGGAGATAAATGATACTGAAATTGGAGCAAACGCATATCGATTCTGTGCTCATTTTCTTTCACTTTGGTGTCAGTATCTCATTTCTGCACATTAGATACATCCAACGATCGTTATATATTCAGGTGTTATGTTTATTTCTCCTTATATTCGTTATACCAAGTAAGTCCTAGTAAGCCGACTTCACAAGATGGATTCAGTTCGCTAATGCTGTCCTTTCTCTTAACAAACATTCGTTGTGAATTAACAGAACATACTTTGGTAATAGAGCAAAGTACTCTCTGGCGCACAGTTGAAGTGTGCACCGTTAGCCAGCGCACAGTCACAGTGATGCAATAGTGAAATCCAAGATGGCACTGGCGGAAATTAAAATATGTAAAACTACACCTGCAAGAAATTCAAAAGTACGAAATGGTGGAAGAAACCCAGTTGTGTTAGCGAGAAATTAAAAAAAGTTAATGGAGTTTAAAAACAAGCAAAAAAGGTCCAAGATGCTGGAACTAGCTTAGTTACGCTTTGCAGGCACACTGACGCTACAAGATGGAGCTGTGTTCAAAAGTAGACTAACAATTTGTATTATTTATGAAAATATGTTAGCTTCACCGAAATAGCATAATGTCGTGGCATGTTCAAAAGTATCCTAAAGATCTGAATTTTGCACTATGTGCAAGAGTATTCAAATGACCAGAATTCTGCACCATGTTCAAAAGTAGCTGAATATCTTGTATGTTCTGCAAATTGGCGTCCTGCTCAGAAGCATCCATTCCATCTCAGTTTTGCTCCATGTTCAAAAGTATTCAAGGAACCTGAATTATGCATAAAAAATACGTGAAACCTGTAACTTACAGTACTGTAATTTCCATAGGTTAAGCAGCAGTCGTGGCTGTCCATAGTTCCATCTATGTATCATCACTAAATTGGTTGTCAAAAAACTTAGGCTTAACCAATAGATACTGACAATACCACTGTATTTTCATGTTAAGAAATGCAAATTTCACCTTACTTTCGCAAATCGGCGTCATGTTCAAAACTATCCTAATGATCTGAATTGTTGCCCATGATATATATAATGTGTGTAACTACTCATTACTTCGACGTCTGTTTTGTAATGCATAAGGACATTACATTGTTCTACATCAATAATTTTCATCTCTCTCTCTTTCTCTCTCTCTCTCTCTCTCTCTCTCTCTCTCTCCCTCTCTCTCTCTCTCTGTTTTCACACAACCTCACCTGATACTAAACTACAAGCGTGCGAACTGGGCCCTGTTCAAGGACATATTTAATAGTAGTCCTCCAAAAATATACGAAATTACTCACGAAGTAAAAACTGGCGAAGCTGATGAGGCACTCAGGAAGCCAAGGGTCTTGTCTCAATGAGAAATCAGCTCAGGAGATGCTGTCAGAGTAGCAGGCGTGTGTTGTACAAATTGCATATTAACAAGCTCCATTAGGCACTGGTAAGCAAGTTGCTGAAGCTATATCGAAACTGGACTGCTGGAATTGCTGCGGTCTCATCCGGAATGTACTGCTGCAGTTCTTGACGACTATGAGGGTTGTTGTAATACGCTTTAGGCTTTGAGGACTCCCTACTCAAAGTAATCACACACTGACAGATTAATGACCTGGCTGGACAGCTAGGGCGGTGACCAGATTGCAGGTAAAAGTGGAGCATTCGTCCGCATGATCGACGTGATACGCCGGTCACTTGCGACAGGTGTCGGGTAGGACTCTGAAGCATTTTCTAGTGAACTGCTGCAATTTTTTTTACTTGTTCAAAACAGATCCTGTCTAACGTCATTTTCGGACTAAGTATTGTATGGCATTTTGATGCCATTAAATTTCTCAGCAGACAGCTGACCACACCATTTGCATGACTTTGATGTCACGTAACTTTCCACAGCAAACACCCGCTGCTCCACTGTGCGAACCATCGTCCCCCTTACAATGCTTCACTCACACTGACACAGTCCACTTTAGCTCTGAACCTGTGTAGATCACGTAGCGGGTGTACTCGTGGTGTGATCATCACGGGATATGGTTATATGCACTCATTCACGTTCAATCGCATCCACTCGTCCGGGCAACTTTTATTTGCCCTACTCTGTACGAACATTTAAAAACACACAGTTGGACCAAAACCTCGCTTAACTTGATACGACATGACCAGGAGTGTGGACTGTAGCTCGTAACTGCACCAAGGGTAACAATATATGCCAGCTCTATGGGGACCAGACGGACATGCATATGCAGAGGAGGAGAAGGCAGCACTAATAATCAGAAAATTAACAGCGCCTTTCACATCGCGTCTGGTTCCCTTAGACTGCCTATACGCACTTGACATAGACCAGGAGATTTTACGACTTGTAGTGGATCCGACGTCCTATCAAATATGAGGTGGTAATGAAAACTTAAGTAGAACAAACTAATAACTTTCAAAGTTATGATTAAAACAATAAACACATGAGGTGTTGAGCACTGCTGAATTAGTAATGCTCCAGGTCCCAGTGGCATTCAATACAGCGTCATCAAAGTCATCTAATATTAAACACACATCGTGAACGCTATCCTTCGTTGTCAGCCAGAGTCCAGATAATCAGGAATCTAAGGAAAGTCCACTTCCTCCCACAAAATTACACAACCATCGCCCTACCGTGCTTGCCCAGCAACATTGCTGAGAAGATGATACTAAAACGACTGAGTAAGCACTGCATCAACAACGACACCCTGAAGCCAGAGGAATTCGGCTTCAGGAATGACGACTCTACAACGCAAAAGTTCCTCTACATAGTAGAAGATATAATAGACAGCTACAACTCAAGCAAAGCAGTGGTTGCTGTGTTCCTGGACATCGAAGAAACCTTCTATCGCCCCTGACACACCGCTCTTATCCACAAAATCAGCGATATTGGTTTCCCCGACGAATTCGTACATCTGATTCACTCACATCTATTAACAGAACGTCGACAAATGAAGAATCACAAGAGCTGTTAAATAATTCTCTATTGAAACGACCAGTTTTGCAGTTTACTGCTGCATCCTCAGTTGTACATAACTGATTCAAATAAAATCCAGACTAGGGTTAAATTGACGACCGCAATCAGGATTTTATACTATTGATTACGTATACCTGAGGATGTAGCTAAAAGCTGCGAAGCTTGTCGTTTCAGTAAAGGATCATTTATCAGCTGTCGTGGTTCTTCATTTGTGAAGATGTCTTAGCACAGCTGAGGCTGTAGGGACTCGCCACACTCGAACAACCCTTCTACGATCATAGCCACAGGTGGCACCATAATCGTCCAAAAAGACTTTTCCTTAGAGAAAATTAACCACCTATGCAAGGCTTAAATTGCATCGAATCTGACTGGCACCGCCAGCAACACTCTTACAGCCAATTAGTCGGAACAAAGGGGAAACCTGACACATAAGACACAAACATACCCCACTCCGACTCTACACAACGAACGGCGGTTTATAATCAAAATGACGTCTCAGCTCACGACATGTATGTTACAGGTACGCTAAAGTTGGAACAGGTCCAGGAGATATCGCAAAAGACCAGGTACAACGGTAACACCTCTCCCCAACATTTTGCAGCACCAAAGCATGAGCTGTCGCTACTGTCACAAATATACCAGCAGCCCTTCCGTCCTCTCACACTATCGCAGAGGCTTTTTCCCCACAGCGTTTGCCATGGAACTTTCTTTCTTAAGCTCTTAAGACCGCTGCATTTCAATCGTTTCAGTCAGCTTACTCCTCGATGGGACCCGTATTAGCAGGTGATCGCACCAAAACGTACAGACAACAATACAGACTTGCATCCTTTCAATCCTAGATCGAATACTAACCATATTGCAGTGGTGACAGAAGAATTTTTTGTGTGGTCACCACGCTAGTGCAGGCGTGGAGGGGTCTCCTATTCTTTGTTTTTTTTCTAAAAAAAGAAAAGAAAAACTTTTCAGGGACAAGTCACTCTGTCTCCTTAGTTTGAAGTAGTGGATTCCTGCCCAAAGTCGCCGTGTGCGGCCGCAAGAGCATCGGAGTCCCCTAGTATATGTTCAGCATAGATATCAACAGTTATCCAGACTTTCGTTTGCATCGCCATGTGAAAGAATTCGCAGTACCTTCACAAATTTGCGGTCCTTTCCATCTGGTGTACTACCTCCCCTCCTAGAGAGTGTGTGTTCTATGTTAACCAAAAGTAAAAGACATTTCAGGCTCGGTACTTGTTTATGCACATTTGTGCGCCATGTCAGAGAAACTACATTCCCCCCTTTTTCAGTACCTGTGATACTTTCATATCCGTCACACAAGCAATCTGTCGCCCCTCCAACGGAATTTGGCCTGAGAACAAGGAACTTGGAATTCTTATCATTCGTTTCCTGGCTTTCGTCCTGTACTGGTTGTGCAGTTTCAAGATGTGTCACTTTTGCTAATATCATGAGGTCTAGGTTAATACGAGTATCTCAGAGCCTATGCTCTGTACGGCTAAGCGTAATATTGTAGATTGTGTATTGTTGATGAGTTTATTAAGTTATTCTCTTTTTAACTTCAAAATGCGAGTTGCGCAGATGAGAAATTCTTCTGCAATTCTTTCAAACGACGTCTATGAAAGCCCCAAGTAATTACCCCAGTATTTCATGTTAGTTTTCGGCGTTTTCTCGTTCAAGATTTACACTGCAGTAAGGGTCTCAGTCAGTTTTTAAATTAGAAATAAATATTTCATAATTTAACATCAACTTCCATTTTAGAAGCCCCAATTCTTAGAACTTTTCCTTGATTAGGCGACCTTTATTTCACAGATAATATCAGGAACACACTAAGTTGTTTTCTCAGTGTGATAGTGTTTCGAATGTGTGCAGTGCTAAAATTATGGGTAGAATATTGCACACTCTGCAAAGCTGTTAAATGTGATGTCTAGGGGCTAGTGCTCGCAAGTTTTAACTCGGAGTTCAAACCAGTTACTAATGGAGACATGTTTCATGAAGAACCTTTTTCTGGGATACTTTTCTCTGGATGCCTACGTGTGCTGTAATCAGAACATTACACTGAAAATCATCTTAGGGTACAGAATTAGTATGTACCAGTTTCACTTTTTGTTTTGCTTGCACAGTATTCAGGCTGCATCGTGGCCACTGCCAACGTAGCATATATTGTGTCTTATTGTGATTGTTATATTTTCTGTACTTGTGTATTTTGTGGGTGCAATTAGAATATTCTCTGTTGCGTGGAAATTCTGCAAGTGGAATTTTCATCACAAGTTTAGGGTTTTTTTTTGTTAAAAATGTTTACTGAGGTGATACTTCGGTGTATATGTGTCCAGGGTTTCTATACTTGAGTAATGGATGCGTCTCGTAGATCTCGTTAAAATAAAGTGAGAAGAATTTATAAACAGGAAGACTTTGCGGAATCACGAAAGTTTGTGTCAGACTTCTTCGATGTAGAAGTGTTGCTGCCTACACCACGCCGGACACCGACGATACAGCTTAATTAAGTGTAGCTATTTCAGCTTGCGGAATTGAAAAACCGTGGCGCAAAATATCTCGATTTCTGGAACCGTGGGTGACAGCTCATTTTGGGTTAAATAGATGTTGGAAAAAGCAGAGCCTGATAGAAGGGAATCACAGGAAAGAGATAGATAAGCAGAGGAAAGAGACAGAAATGGAGAGACTGACAGAGGATATGTAATTGTGGATAGAAAGGAAGCATAAAAAAGAGAAAAGCAGAGACGTATAGCTAAAGAGCAGAAACAGATAGAAAGTAATTCGGGTTAGTTATGACAGTATTGTGCAATATGTTTGAATCGAAGTTAAATTTAGCCAATGAAAAGTGGGCGACGTTATCAAAACGGCCGAGAACAACGTCTGTAAGCTAGAACAGACTGAATTTAACTCGGAACCATTGCGAAAAAAGATAGCGGAAGTAAACGCGTCCCAGTCACTGTCGGTCCGCGTCCTGGAGGAGCGGGCTGCATCAGAGATGGATGAGGCAGTTCACTTCTCTTAATCTGACGAGGCCGCCACACCCAAAAGAGACGTTGAGAAATCCAAACAGGAAAGGCAGGAGCCATAGATCATGGGTCCGACAGCGTCAGATATAGGCGTAATACCGCGGGCACGCACTGAGCAACGCATTTGTAAATGTTCTCACACAGTTTTCGCCAGTACTAGAAAGCCCTGTTGTGAGAAAGGCGGGTGTTGTGTCGGAATCTGTGTCAACTTCCAGAGAAAATTTAAATGTCAAACATTACTTCTCTGTACACGAGTTCACATCTACAGAGAGGATGGAAATCTGCATATCAGGACGTAGACCGGTTAGTTTAGACATAGTCCGCTGAATTTCTGGCCAGATTAGTGAAAACTCGAATTCACAAGCAGCCACATGATTGCACGGGTTTTGCCGGTGAGCAGTAACTGCAGAGCAACGGCCGATGTTGCGAGGGAAACTACGAAGTTATACTGGAGGACTACGGAGCCAAGTGTCCGAATAGCTACTACCACAGCCCTGCCACTGCCAACGACGCAAATCGCACTTGGAATTCTTCGATTAACTTTTAGGCAGAAAGCTGCACCCAGACCACCTCTATTACAGGTGGCCAGCTGATACAGCTTTTTACCAGCATCTGGAAGGAGCACAGGGAGTCCCTGTTATATGTAGGATAAACGGACATAGAATGATTCAGGTTGATTTTAACTGACCTGGTCGTATTAAGGGAAGAAAGGAACGAAAATTTGCCTCGAAGAGAAACCAATGCGGAAACTCAAACAGGGATGATCATGCAAACGAAAATATTTTTAGAGAGGAACAATAGTACCAGATTTCAGAACCACAGAAACAGTTAGCCTTATCAGAGACAACGAAGCAGTGTAAGTAGGCTGTTTAGGTTTTCTTATTGGCAACGTTACGTAGCGCTCTGTATGAAAATCACTGGCTGTGCTGTGTGCAGTCTGTGGCTAGTTTGCATTGTTGTCTGCCATTGTAGTGTTGGGCAGCGGCAGCTGGATGTGAACAGCGCGTAGCATTGCGCAGTTGGTGAGCCGCCAGCAGTGGTGGATGTGAGGAGAGAGATGGCGGGGTTTTGAAATTTGTAATACTGGATATCATGAACTGCTATATATATTATGACTATTAAGGTAAATACATTGTTTGTTCTCTATTAAAATCTTCCATTTGCTAACTATGCCTATCAGTAGTTAGTGCCTTCCATAGTTTAAATCTTTTATTTAGCTGGCAGTAGTGGCGCTCGCTGTATTGCAGTAGTTCGAGTAACGAAGATTTTTGTGAGGTAAGTGATTTGTGAAAGGTATAGGTTAATGTTAGTCAGGGCCATTCTTTTGTAGGGATTATTGAAAGTCAGATTGCATTGCGCTAAAAAATATTGTGTGTCAGTTTAAGCACAGTCATGTATAATTTTTCTAAGGGGACGTTACAGCAGTGAAGAGAGATTCCATCGGCCAAATTTTGTACAAGACCAATGAAGAGAGCAGTAGATCGAAGGAATGGAAACCGAGCAAATCCGAAACCCATTTTCAGTTAGGAATCAGCATGTTTGACGTACACATGAGAGGGAAACAAGCAGAGACCAGGACCAGTTTAATGCCTTAAATTGTATTGAAATGTGATGAGATCAGAGATGACTTTCTCGTAGAGATGGGCATTGCTTAGATGGTTGGGTGTCCCGTCATAATGGTAAAACTAGTCATTAAGTATTTAGATTTATAAGTAATGCCTAATATTTTCTTAAATGTAGGGTGCTGCAAGCAGGCCACTTACATCTGTAGCACTGATAATCATAAAATGTCATTGGGTATTGCGTAATTCTTATTGCTAAACTATTTCTGGTCAAGAAATGTGTTTGTTTTTATCAACTAGTAAGTGCAGGCTTGTTAATTCTGTAGGGCAGTGGTAGTCAAATCTGGTCGACACTGCCCAGTAGCGGGCGTTCTGGCGTGAATGGCAGGCAGCAGGAATTTTAAAAACATAACAAAAGTCAAAACTCACGTGAAAGAATTGTTTTCAATGATTAAAATGGCACAGAATTAATTTTAAATAAGTTTTTGACTGTTTGCCGTGACGACAAAAAATCATATTGTGAAGCAACTATTAATACTAGTAAATAGCTTTCAAGCCTCTATTGGGAGTCCTAAAGGACACGTCAGTATAAGTGACCCATATAGTTGTGGTAAGATATCTGTCTTGCTAAATGCTGTACTAGTACAGTACTTTACGCACTAGTGTGAGAATTGTACTCTTAGATTTAAGTTTCCTTTACTCAAACAAGTTTGTCGTCACAGAAAGATAACTAGAGGTAGGGGAATAAGTTACTGTGGTAGAATGAATTTAAGCTGATTTGGACAGTCAAAAGTTAAACTTCTTAATGCAAACTTTTTCATTTGCCATTGTGCTGGCATTTGTTTTCTGACAAATAATTAATTTATTTACGATCTTGTATACTTATAGTTTACGTAAGTTTCCTCTTGTACTGATACTTCTGTCATTCCTCATGAAGATAAAATTTTAAACATATGCTTTCTGTTTGCCGTTATGCTGGCATGTCTCTTTGTCAAACTAATCTTCTGTTAAGTTGTAAACTTGGTCATAAGCTATTTCTGGTACAAAAACGTTTTTCTATCACAGTGGATTTTCTCCATAAACCAGGAATGAAAAGATTTTGCATTAACTTGTATACGCACAATGATAACTAAATATCGATGCAAGTATTTTCTGTTACTTTTAATGTTAAGCAAATTTTTTGCGTTTTAGAATCATGTTAGCATTTACAAGATAGTGAAATATGGTTCCCCAATAACTTGCAGAATATTTTCAAGAACTCTGTCCAGCCGCACAGATAAATTGCTAGAATGTAATTAATTTGCCAATATTTGCTATATGAAGCTTATACTATCAAAGCCGGCAAGTAAGTAAGTCAGTGTTATTGTCAGTTTTATATGGCGCTGAATTTTGAATCTTACATTTACTTGACTTGTGTCATTTACTTTAACACAAGACGTGCCATACAGACATTATATTTTCCTTTTTACTATTGTAAAAGCCACATAAGCTATAACATGTCTCGCTAGTATACGTTTTGAGTAGGAAGGTTGTTAGAATTCTTTTTCTCTTATTATTAGATACTCGTGATTTTTTCGTCAATTCCCAAACCAATTGATGAAGGAATGTAGCCAATGTTTTTAACGGATTAGGAGGTTATAGAACAAAACTGGTACAGGTCACTTCTCGATTCACCATCACTTCGGTTCTAATTAGATCATCAACAAAAATGGGCAGCCCAAATTTTGGAGATAACTCTGAAAAGTTCTCACTGTATTCAAATTCGTGTTTACAACCAAGTGAGACCTAAAAGCTTTCTCCAAGCCTTGGGAGGCTTCCGATTGCAATATTCTGAAGCAGCAGTTTCATATACATATGGTCACAAGGGCTGCTAAGCCCCCAAGTGTCCACCTGAGCTAAAACAAATATGTATCCAGCGTCGATGTTAACAAGAATGCCGCCTTTATTTACCGTTGCAGCGTGAGAAGGTTAGTACCATCCCCATTGAATTACTGTCCGCGCAATCCAGTGTATTGCCTCTATTAAAAGACACTGTGTTTGCTGTGTCTGGCAACAGTAAGAGACGCTTCAGACTCAATAGGAACCTCATAAATTGTTTGAGTATTTGTATAGCATGTGTAGGATATTTTTGCAATGTTTCCCCCTATTTCACGTTTAGTGGTAACTTCCCTCCTCCAGGGGAGTTTGGGTTGAGAACAAAGAACTTAGGATTTCTATCATTCACTCCCTGGTTTTCATCATGTGCTGCCTTAGTGTAAAGAAGTAAGTGTAGCTTTTTACTGACAAAATGATAGTACACAGAATCTGTATTCTGTGCAGTTAACATTTAATAGGTTATTTGTGCATCTCGGTTGCAGTGTTCGTTGTGTTATTTCTTTTGTAAATTAGAAAACATGAGTTGCGGAGATGAGGAAATCTATTTTTTTTTCTAATGTCAGTTTTCGCAAAGATCTCTATCGAAGTCGCTTACTATTAGGTTCAGTATTTTATGTTCGATTCCTGCATGTTTGTTTTTCAGGAGTTACGTTACACTAAGATTCCATAACGGACTTTAAATCTGAATGAGTGTTTGGTAATTGTTACACTGAATTCCATTTCATGAACCTTATTTTCTACAAGTTTTCATGACTAGACGACACTTATTTGACGAATATGGTCAGGAAAATGCTTTAAGTTGTCGTTTCAATATGATGGTGTCTCCGTTATGCACCGTGCCCAAATTATGAATGGAGTACTGCATAAAATGCAAAGCTGTTAATTTTTATGTAGCGTGGGTATCGCTTACAGAATTCAGGGCTTAAAATAGTAACGCAGATTAATTTCCGTGACACATGATAAAGGTTTTAGCTTAATTTAGGCGTGTTCTGTGATTACCCATACGTCAGCGACACGAGTCGCAAACAGGTTATATGAATCTTATTGCTAACTAAGGACATTATTAGCCACACTGTCAAGCTGATGCGTTGTAAGAATAGTTTGGAAGTTGTTTTAATTTTTCTGTATCTGCTCAAAAAGTTCGGACAAAGCATAAATCGGATGCTTCCGCTGCCGGCGTGTTAATCTCCTGAGTTCAGTTACAATAAACTATAATAAATTCTGGAAGTAACATTGTTCCTGTTCTATGATTTCATATTGTACATCTTTGGAGTGAGTAAGCATAGCTTTAGTGGTACCTAACGGTATCTACATGAGCAACCAAATATGCGTTCAGGAGCTGTGAAAATCTTAGAGATGAGCAGTAGGACTTCGCATATCCTGAGCAAGGGGCGTATCTTCGGTGCGATTTCTTATATATATATATATATATATATATATATATATATATATATATATATATATATATATATATATATATATATATATATATATACATATAAATTACGCTCATATATATATATATATATATATATATATATATATATATATATATATGAGCCTACATTTTCCTAATTTATATGCATATGAACCTAAATTTTCCTAATTTTTGATTTCGCGTGATAACTATAACCGTAGCTTACCGAATTCTTGAGCAGCACGCATGGGACCATGTGGAAATTATTCGAAGGGGTGACCAATGACATAGCAGAGCATTTCAGTTGAAGACGAGACATGAAAACAAAATGAAAATAATTAAGGCAGGAGTGGACAGTACGGGAACAGTGATGCAGCATGGATAATTCAAACAATACGTGAGCTTATCGATACAAAGCAAAAATATAACAATTCTAAACGTTCCTTTAGTGATGTTAGCTTTTTAGGAATTAAACTGACAGAATATATACACAAGCTAAGTAATAATGTGTGAGGAATACTTATAAATGGATGATGTAATGCTGGGACAGATCGACACCATATGCTTGCAGGGTAAACAAAGAATCGGAACAGTCAAAAGAGAAGGTATTAAGAAGTGTTATTCACCGAAATCTCGTAGGCTAAATCCTGTATGAGGACAAGTAAATGGCAGGAGTGCCTCAAGGTCTGTACATAGAAAATAATTTCCTAAAGCATGGTAGTAGAAAACAATTTCTGTGGAAGAAAGAGCTTATCCTGTAACTCTAGCAGAGTTTGACAGAAAACTCAAGCGTCAGCAGAAGTTGATGATAGGCCCCTGGAGATTTTGAAGATTTTCGGAGATGTACAATCTAAATGTATAAAACGGATGATTTACCGTAAGATTTTAGACAGAACATTAACAACATTACGAAGTGGGAACGAGCGGATATGAACATAAATATACGACGATCAGTCTTATCTGTCACGTTTGTAGAACACTGACGTCACAATATACAGAAGGAATAAAAATTTAAAAATTACCTTGCATAGATCAGTTTGGATTCAGAAAAATATGATACAATGGAGAAACATTTGCGAATTTGTGTAAATAGTGGAAAAGAATAAAGAAATCAGTATGCATTTCTGAAATTCATGGACCAGGAAAATTCGTATGATAATATAACATGGAATAAGATGACATAAAAGTTTTCTGGGTTTGGTACCGCGTCATAATGTAAAAACTACTGCTGCTATAGAAAAGCCAACGTTTCGGCCACGATTGCAGCGGCCTTCTTCTGGGTCTAATGGTGCGTTCTAGCTATGCAGTGTCCTTTATATTTTGTTGTTAGTGTTCACTGCGCATGTCATTACGTCATAATTTTAAAAGGTAGTTGGTTTATTGGTCACTTAAGGAAGAAGGAGAGGGAACTTTATTTTAATAGGTTATTGCGGTGGAGGGAGAACGTGACCTCTGTTGTCCATTGGCTCTTGTGTTATGTGCCATGATTGGTGGCCACCGTCGATGAGAAGTTTGCTGTGTGTTTACCAGCTGCCGGACGTCGGCCGCGCGGCGGCAGTTACTCGCCGGTAGTGCTCGTGCCTCGTGTTGACAGTGCGGTCTGTTGGGCTCTGATTGCTGGCAGCCAAGATGGGGCAAGCCTGAGTCCATCCTCCCTGTTCATGTTGTTAGGGTGTTTGAGAATTTCGATGGCCTCTCTGATTTTGCGTTTCGTCATAGTTGGCTGCTTGGCCAACACACAGGCTTCGCTGAATTTTATTTCTTTTCCGCAGTCATGGTGATGTTCTGCCACTGCGGATTTATTGTGTTGCCCTAGACGAATGTAACGCTCGTGCTCCCGAATGCGCGTTGCTATTGGCCTACCAGTCTCACCGATGTATGCCTCTCCACATTCGCATTCCACCTTGTAAACACCTGCAGTGTGTAATGCATCCATCTTGTCCTTGGTGGAGCCTAGCACGTCCTGGATCCTACGACCACTATAGAAGACAGGCTGCACTCCAGCGCGGCGAAGGTGTTTGCCTATTCGGTCAGTGACGTTTTTCACATACGGTAAGCGTACTGTTGGCTGCAGTTTGTCTATTTCCTGCTTATATTTCTTGCTTATGTTGGTCGACAAGGCTGTGTTTATCGACGTATGGCTGTAGCCATTGGCTAAAAACGTTGTGCGTAACCGTTTGAGCTCAGGTGTGATGTTTTGAGCACCACTTAGGCGCTGACTGCGGATTGCCAAAGAGCGGATGACAGAGTTCTTCTGCGCTGGGTGGTGGTAGAATTGGGCGTGCAAATACTTGTCAGTATGTGTAGGCTTACGATATACTCTGTGCCCCAGTGTGCCCTCCGTTCTCCTGTACACTTCGACGTCTAGAAACGGGATAGTACCATTCTTTTCTACTTCCAGCGTGAACTGTATCTTCCCGTGCATACTATTCAGATATTCGTGGAACTTGTGTAGCTCCGTTTCACCATGAGGCCATATAGCGAACGTGTCGTCCACGTATGTAAACCAGCAACGTGGTCGTAAAGGAGCTGAACCTAGGGCCGTTGCTTCAAAGGCTTCCATGAATATGTCGGCCGCCAGCGAAGATAGGGGAGACCCCATTGCTACGCCGTCTGTGTGCTCGTAGTATTTTCCTTGCCATTTGAAGTACGTTGAAGTCAGGCACAACTCAACCAGGTCGCATATGTCTGGCGGGACATGCTCCTGAAGGATGTGGATGGTTTCATCTACTGGCACCTTCGTAAACAGTAATTTCACGTCAAAGCTGACCATGATGTCCGTAGGTAAAATTGTTTCTCCTTTTAGGCGTTCTATAAAGTGTGTCGAGTTCTTCACATGAGAGTCCGTCTTGCCAACTAGACATCTTAGCTTCCGGGCTAGGTACTTTGCCAAGTTGTAAGTAGGCGAATTGATCCCATTCACTATTGGCCTCAAGGGGCAACTTTCCTTATGTATCTTTGGAACACTGCATAGCTAGAACGCACCATTAGACCCAGAAGAAGGCCGCTGCAATCGTGGCCGAAACGTTGGCTTTTCTATAGCAGCAGTAGTTTTTACATTATGACGCGGTACCAAACCCAGGAAACTTATATGTCGACTGACTCTGGCCGCGGAAGCCTACGCAATTATATGGAATAAGATGTTCGCAAATGAGATATTAGTTGATACAAAATACAGAGATACACGAGAAATCTCCAACATCTATAAAAACTAACTGGTTGTAATTAAACTAGAAGATTGAAAAGTATTAATCTGTTTCATGTAGGGTGTAAGACAATTGTTGTTACGGGGAAGAATCAGTGAATAAAATGAAATAAAACAATTTCGAAAGAGGAATAAATGTATGGCGGGAATGGGAGGTTTGGCTAAAGACGATGTGAAAGACGTGTTGGGTAGGACACCGTACGTCTTAGGAAAAAGAATAAGGATAAACAAATTTAAAATAATACCGAGTACTGTACAAGAGAACAGTTTTGACATTAATATTTGGAAGTATACTATAGGGCATTAGATACTGACATACTTTCCAAAACTGCTTTGACTTAAAATAGTCGAAGAATGCTGGAAGTGTAGATACAAAGGTTCCGTTGAACGGAAGTGAATCATTGATTGTGAGTAATCTGAAGAAGTTGATTCTGAAAAGGAAATAAAATTGCCTGCTAATGAAGAGATATTAAAAATAATATAATAGCCAAGAAACTAAACAAAATGACGCTAACAGAATAGATGACGAGGTTTATGAATATAGGAGTAGCCCAATGGTTAATCACCAACATTTTCCGGGAATAGTTAAGTTGATACTTCGAGGTGCAGTAGCGTGATTAGTTGTTGGTGCTGAGATGGGCAAGAATCTGGATGAAACAATATATAGTATGTTGGGTGTAGTAATGTCGTACAAATCAGAAGATCTGCATATTATCGGAGGGCTAGCTTCCGTTTAGCATTCAACAAATGCGGCATCTCGCCCCTACAAATCGTCTCACAATTCGATCTCCTAGTCCATTATACCGTACTCACACGGTTGACATGCTTACAGCGCAAGAATGTAACGAACTTCCATCCAGTGTCTAGCTGTGGCTGCAGTATTGGGTTGTTCGTCATATGGTTACATTTGCAATCAGCTGCAAATTCCTTAATTACTCAAAATCAAGTAGCACACTCCTTGTAAATATTTACTACGGATCGAATTTTGTTGGCAACAGACCATTCTGAATAAGTAACAGTACGATGATACGGTATTCGCATTTACCTATCTCAACAAAAAACACGCGAAAAACTGGAAAGGAAAACGATTTCCTTCTCGAGTAACGCAATAAAAATGAATACAGAACGCTGCAGTAATAAAATATTTCTAATCGTTTGATGAATGTGCCATTAAAAAACTAAATGTTGTCACAAAAAATAGGCTTACGACCAATGAGTAACTGCTCTTGCATTATATTCTGATTTAATTAGGTTCATGTAGATTTCATCTAGAGCAGTCACTATATTTGAGAGTATATGAATTATGACAGATTTCGCATAATTTTTTTCTCAGTCTGGCAGAAATTTAAGTTCTTCATTTACCAGCTTTGCTCTCAAAAGGGATGAAATATACAAATGACCGAAATTCATCCCTCAATTACAGCAGTCGACTGTCAAAATGTTGTGCCATTTCCGAAGAATGTTATAAACTTATAGTTGACTTGCATATCCGTTGCGTAGTCTCGTCGAGAATTAAATCATTTTTACTTTTCATTTCGTCACTGATTACAAACAGTGCCAACAATGTTACAGATATTCTATTTTTAATACCTTATTATGATTTAAAAAAAAAAGCGTATTCTGGATACCATAAATCTACATGTACACACATAGACTTCAAGACACAGTATGGTGCGTAGCGGAGGCTACCCTTTCAACTAGCAGGGACTTCCATTCCTGTTTCACTCGCAAATAGAGTGAGGAAAAAACACTATCTACACTCCTGGAAATTGAAATAAGAACACCGTGAATTCATTGTCCCAGGAAGGGGAAACTTTATTGACACATTCCTGGGGTCAGATACATCACATGATCACACTGACAGAACCACAGCCACATAGACACAGGCAACAGAGCATGCACAATGTCGGCACTAGTACAGTGTATATCCACCTTTCGCAGCAATGCAGGCTATTCTCCCATGGAGACGATCGTAGAGATGCTGGATGTAGTCCTGTGGAACGGCTTGCCATGCCATTTCCACCTGGCGCCTCAGTTGGACCAGCGTTCGTGCTGGACGTGCAGACCGCGTGAGACGACACTTCATCCAGTCCCAAACATGCTCAATGGGGGACAGATCCGGAGATCTTGCTGGCCAGGGTAGTTGACTTACACCTTCTAGAGCACGTTGGGTGGCACGGGATACATGCGGACGTGCATTGTCCTGTTGGAACAGCAAGTTCCCTTGCCGGTCGAGGAATGGTAGAACGATGGGTTCGATGACGGTTTGGATGTACCGTGCACTATTCAGTGTCCCCTCGACGATCACTAGTGGTGTACGGCCAGTGTAGGAGATCGCTCCCCACACCATGATGCCGGGTGTTGGCCCTGTGTGCCTCGGTCGTATGCAGTCCTGATTGTGGCGCTCACCTGCACGGCGCCAAACACGCATACGACCATCATTGGCACCAAGGCAGAAGCGACTCTCATCTCTGATGACGACACGTCTCCATTCGGCCCTCCATTCACGCCTGTCGCGACACCACTGGAAGCGGGCTGCACGATGTCGGGGCGTGATCGGAAGACGGCCTAACGGTGTGCGGGACCGTAGCCCAGCTCCATGGAGACGGTTGCGAATGGTCCTCGCCGATACCCCAGGAGCAACAGTGTCCCTAATTTGCTGGGAAGTGGCGGTGCGGTCCCCTACGGCACTGCGTAGGATCCTACGGTCTTGGCGTGCATCCGTGCGTCGCTGCGGTCCGGTCCCAGGTCGACGGGCACGTGCACCTTCCGCCGACCACTGGCGACAACATCGATGTACTGTGGAGACCTCACGCCCCACGTGTCGAGCAATTCGGCGGTACGTCCACCCGGCCTCCCGCATGCGCACTATACGCCCTCGCTCAAAGTCCGTCAACTGCACATACGGTTCACGTCCAAGCTGTCGCGGCATGCTACCAGTGTTAAAGACTACGATGGAGCTCCGTATGCCACGGCAAACTGGCTGACACTGACGGCGGCGGTGCACAAATGCTGCGCAGGTAGCGCCATTCGACGGCCAACACCGCGGTTCCTGGTGTGTCCGCTGTGCCGTGCGTGTGATCATTGCTTGTACAGCCCTCTCGCAGTGTCCGGAGCAAGTATGGTGGGTCTGACACACCGGTGTCAATGTGTTCTTTTTTCCGTTTCCAGGAGTGTATTTATTTACCTCCCTGTTCACATGCAAAGTAGCTTCCTCCATACACAGCACGTAGTAGGGAAAACGAAGGTTTTCGTCTAAGTTTTTTTACACCCATTCCGCATATTAAACTCGACGATCTGTGTCGTCCTCGGTGAGACATAAAATATATATTGAATATGGATGCTATTTACGTTGACAAACATTCTCATTATTGCTGTACGGCAGACACTACTTTCCTGCGAGATGAGGCAAGTAATGCGCTCTGACTGATACTGAACGATGCTAGAACCGTCCTTGACAATGTTTCGCTGGCGGCCATTTTCGATAGTCCAGCTTCAGGGATATTCAGGTAAAGTTTGAGTTCCGTTGGGTGAAATCCTCTCCTTTAACAGAGACGCTGATCTCTACTGGTATGAGGTCGAACTCCATGCGTTCGGATGGGATTAATGTCGTCTACTTTCATATCACCTGTAAGAAAGAAACACCATTCTTGACTCATGAATGAACAGTGCTATACTCAACTGGAAGATACCATTATAAGTTTTCACAGCATGTTATTACAGAACACACTTGACCCTACGATAATGTACAGGGTGGCCGATGAGTATGGAACCTCCCTTCTGAGGTGAGGCCTCCTCTTCATAGCTTTCATGATGATGACCATTATAATCCCTTAACTCTTCGTGATAATGTATTCTTCCTCAGTTGAATCCACCTCGTCCCTTCTGGGAGGATTGTTATTACAATTGCACAGATCCAGCAAATTCATATAACACGCACTATTTTCCCTCTCGTTGTGCATCTGTTTGTGCTGGCATCATACTATACCTTTATGGTGGTACTTCTTCACATCTTGATACATCGTCCTGTCTGTTACCTCTCCATCTACTCATAAGCCATCTTCCCCTGCTTTTAGTTACTATCCGCCAATGAATTTAGTTGATTCAACGCCTGCACAACTGCAGTGAACGTAGATTTTGATATTCCAATTAACTTCTCATGGATTGGCTAAAGTATCCTAATCATTATTAGCGAGATTAGATCCGACTCCTTACCCGGGTCTTCTAAACAAAAAATTCTTCTCAAAGCAAGTTTATAGAAATTCTTTGTACCTTTTGCAACAGTTAAGTAAGTCTCTTATCACATCATGCTGGGCAATGCTTAACCAATATTGATTCAGGGTTGCTTTCATGAATTGTTAATATGCATAGCATTGTGCTCCAGCTCTCATCACCCAACATAATGCCTCACCTTGTAGCCTACTAATTACTAGCACAATTTTCTTCTTATTGTCCCACTGTTTGAGAAATATTTCCTTAAACTGTTAGCTAAGAACCATTCGATGGATGTTACATCTATCACAGAACCTGTGAAAATTACACACACGCAAGTAATGGTCGTAAGAGATAATACAATTCTTGTTATTATATTTCGATTTTTCCTCCTCGTTACAAAGCTTCAAGCTTGAGCTCTATTTCAGACTCCTCTTGACTGACATACTGAGCCTCTAACTTTCTGCCTTGATTCTACTTACAGCTGTTTCGCGAATTTATGGTAGGTCTGCGTGAAGCAACCTGCATTGTCATTACATGACCTTTAAACTACTTCTACTCTCTCGCACAAATCAGCATGAATCCTTATTATATTGCTGTCCTGCTCATTACGAACGAATTCATAATTCTTATTAGTTTCTTTTACATTACTCACTGCTTGTAGTACATTAGATTCTAAGCATGTTAACTTAGGCGTCTGTGCTCCAAGCTACTCCTTACTCTTGAGTGCTTCTGGTAGGGACTCCATTACTAGCTTTTTCCTTTCTTCATATTTCTCAACTAAGTCTGACGTTTCTAAGCAAATCTTGTCTTTTGTTTCGTCAATTCTAAAAGCTCGTAAAAAAGAGAACAACCGCATTCAGTCGCAATCTACGATATGTACATGTTCGAAAGAACAGACACCATGCATTTATATAGCTGATTCGCCTTGATGGGCACAGTACGGATACACGTTTACGTTCAAACTCCAGCGGAAAACTGAATCCAGCAAGCATGGACGACATGGACGGGGGATGCGGATAGGCGGCGCTAGGTGTGATTGAGGGTCATCCTGGGAGAGTGGCGAGATAGTCCGCGCATTTGCGATAATCACTGCGTCTAGGTTGGACAGTGGTTACGCTTCAGCCTAATAAGCGGCGGATCCTGCGTTCGACTCCTGGTCCAGCACTCGCTTTCACTCGTCGCTGCTGATTGCAAGTCAAGTCCCGATGTAGCTGATATTACTAGTTCCTTCCTTTTCGTTTCCATTCACCCCCTCCACCTTCAATTTAGATAACTTTTAATTCTAACACTTCCTATGTGAACCTGCCACAATGTCGTCTTTGTTCTCTCCTCTCTGGGCTGAGTAGCGTACCTCCCTGTTGCTTAAGCTACTACTTTTTATCCATATTTGCCCTGTGAAATATGTTATTACGATTGAACCATGTAATACTAACTGACCTAATGAAATGCCAACGGCCTGGCCACAGTGATAACATCGGTTCCCGATAGATCATCGAAGTGCGACCGTCCGGGTCTGCCGAGTACTGTTGGCGAGCGCGGTGCACTCGGCATTTGTGCAGCCAACTGAGGAGCTACTTGACTAAAAGTAGCGGCTCCAGTCGCGAAAACTGACAACAGCTGGAGGAGTGGCATGTTGACCACATGCACCTTCATATCCGCATCCAGTGACGGCTCTCGGTGAGGATGACACGGTGGTCGGTCGGTACCGTTGCGCCCTCCAAGGCCTTTTCGGACGGAGTCATCCCATTGAATTGTTGTACTCTATGATGTGTTGGCAAATGTGCCAACACCTTATACTTAGAGGAGGCCGAAATGCACGCTATAATCTAACGCAGACTGGCGTGAGGTCTGGAACAGGATACGTAATGAATGCTATAAAGAAAAGTACGTAGCTGCTGGAATACTTAACTTTAATCCATCATTTGTATACAGCATCCTTGATGATACAAGTGAGACTCTCTATAGAAATGGTTAATGGCGCCTTGCTAGGTCGTAGCCATGGACTTAGCTGAAGGCTATTCTAACTGTCTCTCGGCAAATGAGAGAAAGGCTTCGTCAGTGTAGTCGCTAGCAAAGTCGTCGTACAACTGGGGCGAGTCCTAGTACGTCTCTCTAGACCTGCCGTGTGGTGGCGCTCGGTCTGCGATCACTGACAGTGGCGACACGCGGGTCCGACATGTACTAATGGACCGCGGCCGATTTAAAGCTACCACCTAGCAAGTGTGGTGTCTGGCGGTGACACCACACTCTACTCCACAAGTGCATACTGCTCTGCACTGCATTGTGGCGTTCACCACCCTGTTGTGTGGCGCGTAAAGCAACCCGCCTCCCACACTGTCTTATTGTCATGACTGGAGGAGTCCCACGCCCGGCGTATCTCTCGATTGCCACCGATGAAGCCGCAACTGCCAGTATTTGCTACCACGTACGCAACTACCTATTACTTGCGTCGTCTCTCTGAAAGATGCATAGCGTCATAATCCGATGAATTCGTTTCTTCTTGACATCAGTTCACTACTGTTATTGTCCTCAAAAGTCACTGCACATCGTGTTCTAAGCCTTTTTCACCGGATATCGTCCCAACTCTTTTGTATATCAAGTTCACATCACATAACTTTTGTTTACACACAGTTACAGTCAGCAAAATCTCTCAAAACCACTCAAATTATCCCTGTAGGGCCATGTGGAGCACTACCCTTATGTAAGTAAGTACATGCCACTGGGTCTAGCTGTAATAAACGACCTGGCCAAGAGACCGTATAGAGGTGTCCTACTTGGTGGCAGAAACGTAGGATCAAATGTCTTCCATAGCCCTTTGGCTAGGGACCATTTGTATACCGACAGAATGATAGTCTTACTATAACTATCCTACAATACAGGGTCAAAGTTTGAGTATTACCTTCTTCCTCCAACTTAGACAAACGAAAGATTTGATTCTTTTTGCATTACGTGTGGTCTACGGTGCTCCTACGGGGCTATAGAGGCACCATTTAGTTCATGGACGGTTCCTGAGAAAACTAGAAAAAACCGTTGTTCACCATGTTTCACATTCAGCAGCAGATATGCTACAGATTATATCCCTGTCACAGCACCAACTCATGGATTCGTTGACTTGTTAAGATGTTGGATTACTATTAAGTGAAAGTCGTAAGACAATGAGGAACTTGATTTCAGGAATGTGCACTTAAACTATATTTTAGCGATGCCAGATGTAATTCCTGCCTGAAAACCCTGCCGCAGCACAATATCAGAAAATTTTTATACTTACTGATTGTCACACATCACATTAACCCAATACTGCCTAATCACACTTTACAATATTCAATGAGTCTTAGTGATCACACTCATATCTTGTTTAGTAATTACTATTGTCAGCCCTCTTGTGACTGTTTCCGTTACATTTTGACTACAATACTGATTTTAAGCGACAATAGTTAAGACTTAATGCTCCACTTTGTACAACCCATTTCCGACATACTACCGTTTGCTTGGGCTGAGACCGGTCGATTTCCTGACCCGTAACAATGGCATCCCCGGCCTCAAACTGTTCGACCAATCAGGGACCCGCACTTTTCTTATTATGGTATGTTTTGGATGCTGTCTTCCAGTAGCTAGCGACGATGCTATTCATAGGCGAATGACACCACGCCAACTCATCAAATAGCCACGCTGGAAGGTCTATGTCATCGCCAGTCTCCAGCTCCTCTGATATACGTCTACAGAGAGCCAAGTTAAGTGTTTTCCTTTTTCCGTCTTTCTCTCGCAGTAATCCATTACGTTTCGTACGCGTTTTTCTGTTAAAGTGGTCCACTCCGACCTTTTTCCTATTTTTTTCTTCTTTAAGCTGAATTCAGTCTGCAGCGCAAGAGTTGCTCACAGAAGAGTCAGCCACGTCGCAAAAAAATAAATAAATAAATAAAAAATAAAAAATGGCTCTGAGCACTATGGGAGTTAACTTCTGAGGTCATCAGTCCCCTAGAACATAGAACTACTTAAACCTATCTAACCTAAGGACATCACACACATCCATGCCTGAGGCAGGATTCGAACCTGCGACCGTAGCGGTCGCGTGGCTCCAGACTGTACCTCCTGGAACCGATCGGCCACTCCGGTCGGCCGCTACGTAGCACATTACCGTAACAGCGTCCATTGGTGACACATCAGGGGGGTAGCAGGTTGCATGTCTAGGATTCTGTCTGCTTTTATAGTTTACTTCTTCAGTTAGTCTTGTTAGGATGGTTAGGATGCGTGCGCGCTGTGCGTGGATGCAGAACGTGCTATCCGCAATTCGCGAACAGCTGAATGGGCATTTGGCTCCGGTCAGTCACCTTCGGGCTGCGTCGGGGTGTGCTGGTAGCACAGATTCTGGCGCGTCTCATGGGACACCTCAGGTGTCGCTTATTTTGCCCAAGGGTTCTGCTTCCGACGCACTTCCTAATATACCAGACGCGGTGGACCCATCCTCACAGCAGAGTGAGTGGCGGGTGGAAACCCGTCCGCGTCGCTGGAGGCAGAGGGTCAGTGTGGAGACTGGTGTCGCCCATTCACTCCAGTGGCGGATGCATATGGGAGTCGTGCGGGGCGCCATCCTCCCCCCTCCCCACCCCGGCCCAACCACTCCCCTGGGCCACCCACATTCCCACCCGCGCTAATCAGCCCGCACGCTATTCGTTCGTTTCTTTCGTCAGTCGACTCGACTGAATCGAGTTATCGAGTTGTTTTACTTTGCTATGCAGCACGCGAGTCCGCGTAATCGTATTTTAACCGTTTCTGTCTGGCACATAGATAGCTAACAAGTACCTACGACAAAAATGGGAGATATTCTTCAATACAAACGGATATACACGCTCTTATTGATCGTGGTTCTGTTATGCAAGTGTTGTCTGTTTGTCCTAGATCTGACTATCCTACTAAGCACACGCCGTTCAAATTATTTGCTTGTCTACCTGCATCTATCGCAACAGCAGAAAGAAGTTTTTCAACATTGTGGCGTACAAAGACATGACTGAGGTCGACAATGGGGGAGGATAGACTTAGTGGCTTAGCTCTGTTGAACATTCACCATGACACTGATTGTCCTATTGACGATGTAATTAACCAGTTTTCCAGGAAGAATAGGCGCATAGAATTGATCATTTAAGGGGCTCCGGAAAGGCTCAAAATCATGAAAAGTTCAATTTTTACTTTTTTGCGTTTTCTGAATCTGCAGACTATTACCTTTTAATAGATATATAATTTATTCAATTCCGAAGACTACAACTGTTTTTAATTTTTTTTTTTTTTTGAAATGTGATCTACATGAGCGTGACCCACTGTGGCGCTGTGCGTTATGTTAATTACCTTGGTGACGGTGATTCTAAAAGTTCCAAACATGTTCAAGGACTGAAGCCCTATGGTGATGATGTTGTAGTGCAGAAATTTGAGTGTATTGGACACGTACAGAAGCGAATGGGAACAAGACTTCGGCGACTGAAAGCTTCGTACAAAAAACAAAAACTCAGTGATGTTAAAGGGTTGGATGGGAAGGGAAGGTTAACTGACAGTGTAATTGACAAAATACAGAACTATTATAGAATGGCTATTAGGCAAAATACACAAAGTGTCGACGAAATGAAGAAGGCTGTTTGGGCTCTTTTTTTTCATACTTCTTCAACTGATGAAAATCCCCAACATAGCTTGTGTCCCAAAGAAGAAGACAGTTGGTGTAAATATAACAAAGGATTGCTAACTGGTGAAGTGTACACTCATAAGCATAGTCTGCCACATGCAATAATGGAGGTGATAAAACCTATTTTCAGAGACTTAGCAGCACCTGAACTGTTGAAAAAGTGTATTCACGGAAAAACTCAAAACCCCAATGAAAGTGTAAATAGTGTTATATGGTCGAGAATCCCCAAGACTGTATTTGTTGGAATAGAAACACTTCACTTTGGTGTGTATGATGCTGTTGCGACTTTCAATGATGGCAACATTGTAAGGTGCAAGGTATTTGGAAATATGGAAATGAAGATAGGTTATAACATGGTACGAGCGATGCTTGCCTTAGACAAGGAACTCCTTCGGGCTGTAGACAGGGCTGTAAAGAGTCTAGAAATACAAGCAAGAGTAAACAGGAGGAGGAACAAGAGGAAGCTGGAGGAGGAGTTTGCAGAGGATGAAGATAATCCATCCTATGGACCTGGAATGCACTAAAAAGTTAATCCAATCTTTGTCGCTCGATTCCCAAAACTTTTATTTTCTCATACTAATTACATGTTTTCTAAGGATCTTCCAAACATATTTGTTTCAAACTTTCAGTAAATGTTACACAGTACCTTCTGCATAATTTAACACAGCCTTTTTCCAAAAAACTGTATATTTTTGAATATATAAATAAAAAATTGCAAAAAAATGTTGTGAATTTTCATTACAATTGAAAAAAAAATCATCTTTAATAACGGAACTAAAATTTTGTAAAATCCCTGTGTTAAGTTGTAGCCCATATTCCAATAAATAATCTGTAAAAAGTTCAACTTCCTACGTCAAATACTTTGTGAGGAAAGATGTAATTTATAAGCGTTACTTTAACATTGCAAGTATAGGGCGTCCCGGAGCCCCTTAAGGAAGAGAACCACAATTGTAACTTTTTCATACCATAAATGGCCATTGTCTTGTATATGTGTATAATCAGTTCAAATAAAATCTTCTTAAACTTTGCATGTGACTTGATTATTTTTTATTATGGTAAAAGTGAAGGCAGCTCAAGATATCTTTAGCGTCCTCTCCTTGAGGTTTTCCTGTATTCGTCACTGCCTGACAGTGGGCAGATAGCAGCTCCTTCAGCAGGGTCCGAGCAGGTGAAATGGAGAAGGGGTTTATCAGCTATCGAAAGCTCCAACGTTAGGCGCGTTAAAGAGCCCCTTAAGCAGATAGCTTTCAGAGCTGGAAATGTGCACGCGGTATTTTTGACGGAGGGCCTCATCCGTGGTTCAACAACAAAGTTAGGAAACTACTGCGAAAGCAAAGAGAGCTTCACTGCAAATTTAAACGCAGCCAATACCTCTCAGACAAACAGAAGCTAAACGATGTGGAAGTTAGCGTAAGGGGGGCTGTGCGTGAAGAGTTCAGTGAATTCGAAAGTAAAATTCTATGTACCGACTTGACAGAAAATCCTAGGAAGTTCTGGTCTTACGTTAAATCAGTAAGTGGATAGAAACAGTTTGGATTCCGTAGAAATGTTGGAACACGTCAGGCACTACTGACCCTACGACTTATCTTAGAAAATAGATAAAGGAAAGGCAAACCAACGTTTCTAGCATTTGCAGACTTAGAGAAAGCTTTTGACAATGTTGACTGAAATACTGTATTTCAAATTCTGAAGGTGGCAGGTGTAAAATACAGGGAGCGAAAGCTTATTTACAATTTGTGCAGAAATCAGATTGCAGCTATAAGAGTTGAGAGGCATGAAAGGGAAGCAGTGGTTGGGAAGGGAGTGAGACAGGGTTTTAGCCTATCCCCGATGTTAGTCAGTCTGTATATTGAAAAAAAGCATTAAAGGAAATGAAAGAAAAATTCGGAGTAGCAATGAAAGTCCATGGAGAAGAAATTAAAACTTGAGGTTTGCCGACGATATTGCAATTCTGGCAGAGACAGCAAAGGACCTGGAAGAGCAGTTGAATGGAGCGGACAGTGTCTTGAAAGGAGGATATAAGAGGAACATCAACAAAAGCAAAATGAGGATAATGGAATGTGGTCGAATTAAATCGGGTGATGCTTGTAAGCTTATTGCCATATCGCTGGCTTAGTTGTGGTGTATCTTTGCGGGCAGCCGCGTCTGTGTTCTGTGTAGCTCTGCATGTGAGGGGCATTGTCAGTACGGACTTTGAAGTGACGCTACAAGTGCTATTACAGTAAAGTGGTAAAATAAGCTAATGATTCAGAGGAAAGTGCGTCAATAAGTAATTTAAAAATGAGCAGTGCTGCTCCTTGCGTGTCGTACTGTTCAGTATCAATCATCCGCGCCGTGTTCGGTCTGCAAGAATGAACTAATGTGAATCAGTAATACTATTTACCACAAAAGAGAGTATTTAAGTGCCAGTGTCTTGTAGCGAGCGTGTGAACGCGCGTTCGATCATCGCGTTCCGCATCATCAACAATCAACCCCGCCGCGACGGTTACACGCACGCTCGTACAACTGAGAACTGTGAACTGTAAATTTAACTTTGTGAACAGTGTTAAAATTTATTACTAGTGTGAAGGAGGACTGGTACCTGATATCTGTGTATACGTGACGAGCGTGAGAACTTTCGTTCGGCTTCCGCATCATCAACAATCACTCGCGTCGTGTCGGTTACTCGTACGCTCGTCCAAGTGATATTGTGGACAGATAATCATCAAGACTGTCAATTGGAATAAACATTTACGACTTAGAGTGTAAACAGTGCAACCTGTGATTTCTTATCGTTTCAGAATACAGATGTTTATACCAGACGTAGGGCAGTGTTGTGCTTGACGTTGAGTGGCCCCCCTAAACCCGCTTGCATATTTAGACAGATAATTTCAGGCAAGCCAGCAGCTGTGTGGAGCAGAACAGTACGACCGCCAGGGATTATCAGGTACGTGGTACGGATAGGGCGCACGGTCAAGGAACGAGTTCCAGTTTAAAGGTACCCCCATCCATTTGCACTCCCGGGCGTGTTACGTGCTGCGGGAATTAGATTAGGAAATGAGACACCTGAAGTAGTAGATGTGTTTTGGTATTTGGGGAGCAAAATAACTGATGATGATAGAAGTAAAGAGGACATAAAATGTAGACTGGCAATGGCAAGGAAAGCGTTTCTGAAGAAGAGAAATTTGTTAAGGGGCTCCGGAAATGTTCAAAATCATGAAAAGTTCAATTTTTACTTTTTTGCGTTTTCTGAATCTGCAGACTATTACCTTTTAATGGATATATAATTTATTCAATTCCGAAGACTACAACTGTTTTTAAATTTTTTTTTTTGAAATGTGTTCTACATGGGCGTGACCCACTGTGGCTCTGTTAAACTGCTGTCAAATGGTGTTATTATTAACGTCCGTGTTCATCAGGTACATTTTAGTGATGTGAGATAAAGTATGTGTTGTGGCTAACCTATTTTCAGAGACTTAGCAGCACCTGAACTGTTGAAAAAGTGTATTCACGGAAAAACTCAAAACCCCAATGAAAGTGTAAATAGTGTTATATGGTCGAGAATCCCCAAGACTGTATTTGTTGGAATAGAAACACTTCACTTTGGTGTGTATGATGCTGTTGCGACTTTCAATGATGGCAACATTGTAAGGTGCAAGGTATTTAGAAATATGGGAATGAAGATAGGTTCTAACATGGTACGAGCGATGCTTGCTTTAGACAAGGAACGCCTTCGGGCTGCAGACAGGGCTGTAAAGTGTCTAGAAATACAAGCAAGAGTAAACAGGAGGAGGAACAAGAGGAAGCTGGAGGAGGAGTTTGCAAAGGATGAAGATAATCCATCCTATGGACCTGGAATGCACTAAAAAGTTAATCCAATCTTTGTCGCTCGATTCCCAAAACTTTTATTTTCTCATACGAATTACATGTTTTCTAAGGATCTTCCAAACATATTTGTTTCAAACTTTCAGTATATGTTACTCAGTACCGTCTGCATAATTTAACACAGCCTTTTTCCAAAAAAACTGTATATTTTTGAATATATAAATAAAAAATTGCAAAAAAATTTGTGAATTTTCATTACAATAGAAAAAAAATCATCTTTAATAACTGAACTAAAATTTTGTAAAATCCCTGTGTTAAGTTGTAGCCCATAATCCAATAAATAATCTGTAAAAAGTTCAACTTCCTACCTCAAATACTTTGTGAGGAAAGATGTACTTTATAAGCGTTATTTTAACATTGCAAGTATAGGGCGTTCCGGAGCCCCTTAACATCGGGTATAGATTTAAATGTCAGGAAGTTGTTTCTGAAAGTATTTGTGTGGAGTCTTGCCAGTATGAAAGTGAAACATGGACGTTAAATAGTTTAGACAAGAAGAGAATAGAAGCTTTCGACATGTGGTGCTACAGAAGAATACTGAAGATTAGATGGGTAGACCACATAACTAAAGAGGAGGTATTCAATAGAATTGGAACGAAGAGAAATTTGTGGCACAACTTGACTAGAAGAAGTAATCGGTTGGTAGGACATGTTCTAAGGCATCATGGATCATCAGCTTAGTATTTGAGGGCAGTGTGGGGCTAAACGTCGTAGAATGAGACCAAGAGATGAATACACTAAGAAGATTCAGAAGGATGTAGGTTACAGTAGGTACTGGAAGATGAAGATGCTTGCACAGGGTAGAGTAACATAGAGAGCAGCATCGAACTAGTCTCTGGACTGAAGACCATGACAACCACAAACAATAGTGATGGAATTACATAGTTTCTTTCACAACACAAACAACAAAATAAGAAGTTTGTATTCCCTGGATAGAAACTGGTCCAATGCGCTCACTGTCCTGTTCTGTTATTGCGCTGTTAGTCCTTTTTCTAACCTCTATTCTTCCTAATTACCTCAGATATTGTCTTCGGCATTTAATTCGTTTTTAGGTTTTGTTGTTCTTACGGTGAAATTGTCATCCACTCTTCTTCTATTGCTCTTTTCAGCTCACATACGGTCTCAAATTGCCTTCTATTGCGATACAAATGCCTTGCAAGAATTCCCAAAAAGTTTTCCACGGGGTTCATAACTGGGATATGTGCAGATCAGAGTAAGTCACCGATAACTTTGTCTTCAAACCACTTTTTGTTTTCAATAGCAACTTTCCCAGATGGACTGTCTTGTTGAAACAGTAGTTTCCTTCCTTAGGTCTTCATACATAGCAATCAGTTGTGTCTCCACCACTTCACTGTAACTGTTAGAGTAAATTCTAGTGTTCTGACAAGCAATGTGTGATATGTTAGTAACATTGAAATCCATCTCACCCATCTAAACTATATTTCTCCTCATCCCTGAAGATCACGTTATCCCATTCTGAAATCCAGGACATACGTCTTTCGGCAGATTTCTGCAAACGTTTGTTGAATTCAAGATGTTTACCATGTTACAAAATTTGTCATACACGTCACTGGCAACTGTAAATCTCTAACAAGTTGAGAAATGTAAAAGTTTGTTGCTCCTTGCTTTGCGAAAAAGTAAACCTTTCGATGTCTCACATAATTTTCTACTATCCCACATTTTAGGTCCTGTCCATATTGTGTGACCAATCTAACGAAATTATCAATCAAACGGTTCCCTTTCTTGGCGACTTGACGAACAGAGAGTCCCATTTCCTTGAACACACCGATTTTTGGGTTTTCAGCACATGATAACTGTTTTCTGTGTGTCACTGTCAGAATTGCGGTTTATTTATACAAGACGCACTGTGACAAATGGTGTCTGTTTCCTGTCTGCAGTAAAGGCACATACGCACACACTAACACCTCACAGAGCCGACTTCCTTTATACCGAGTTCCGCCGTCTACCACCTGAATCGTTGGTGTATTGTTATATACTGTACTACAGGCGTCAAATGCGATACTACTTGACTGCATTTGTCAGTATACTTGGTCTCATACTATTGCATATACGCTATGCACAATTATTCCAACCGAAAACATTCATATTGCTACAAGTATCCATGCCTTTATACTGGTTCCCACTGCTGTATAGGACAAATGTAAACGTCGTGTGACTAGGGCCTCCCGTAGGGTAGACCGTTCGCCGGGTGCAAGTCTTTCGCTCTGACGCCACTTCGGTGACTTGCGCGTCGATGGGGATGAAATGACGATGATTAGGACATCACAACACTCGGTCCCTGAGCGGAGAAAATCTCCGACCCAGCCAGGAATCGAATCCTGGCCCTTAGGATTGACATTCTGTTGCGCTGACCACTCGGCTACCTGGGGCGGACGCTGTATAGGATGCATCCCAGAGAGGGGGTGCATATATCCTAAGGTTTAATGACACATTGTGTTATATTGCACTACGTGCAAATACGGTGTTGGATGACATGATGGCGTGCGTCATGTTATACGACATAACATCATCTATCATGTTACTTTATTTTGACGCCATCCATTATATTACACGACATGGGTAGTAATACCAACAAGTAAAAAAGAGCTAATTTGATGTTTTGATTTAAATGTCTTTGAAGCTGCCAGATAAGTCGAAAAGGTAGTTTTCTTCTTTTACCCTGCAGAGGATGTATTCGCCTTTTTTGTGCTATGATAAGAGCGTATTTCATTCTCCCGGTAATAGTGTACATTTGCTTAATACATACAAGGTGTATGAGAAAAGCAATTTCTCATCTACCAAAGCTTTTATGTTTTTCAAACAACAGTAGTGTCTTACATATTTTCAACATTTCGCGGCCCTGTCAGGTTGGGTTGTCCCGACTGAAACCTAGGTAAATTCTAAGTAAACGGTGCAGCTGAGGCTTTTGATTATTAAAATTAAAATTAACAATAGTATGTCCTTCAAAGCAGTTCCCTTCGCCAGCTCTGCACCAGCGGGTTCGTCGTCCCCACTCTTGGTAGCTGCGCCGAAAGACTTCAACTGGAAGTGCCTTCAATATGTTAGTCGTACTCTTTTGAATGTTCTTTAGAGTCCAAAAATGAGGACATTGTAAGACATTTTTCAGTTTCGGGAAAAGAAAAAAAATCACAAAGACACAGACCACCTGAACAGGTGGCCTGTGGAACAACAGGAAAGAATTCTGGGGTAAAATATTCCGTGATGGAAGTGGCCCCGTGACATGGGACGTTGTCATGGTGCAGCATTCACTTCTCTGGAATGTCCGGTCTCTATCCATTTGTTGTTTTCTTCAGCCTTTCAAAGACATTTTTGTAAAACAATTGGTTGACATGTGGTTCTGGAGGAACAAATTCAGTATGCACGATATCCATACTGCCTAAAAATCATATCAGTATTGTTCTGATCTTTGATTCGTTCATTCGAGCTTTTTACATTCAAGGAGATGTTTTAGTGTACCACTCCTCATTTTTCCGGTTTGTCTCAGGATCTTACTCGAAAATTCAGGATTTATCTCCTGTGATCATAGGACTGAACCATTCGTTGTCTTTTCTCTAAAGAAGATCAACCTACATCTTTCTTCGATTGTCCTTTTAAACAGTTGTGAGGTTCTTCGGAACTGTTTTGGTACAAACTTTGCTTACATCCAAATCTTCGGACAAAATTTGATATACAGTGAACTTTCTTTTAGACTTAACAGGTTACCCATTGCCAGTTTTCTTAGACGTAGCACAGGTTCACCGTTTTCGTCTGTTATTGAAGTTTAAGGTCTCCCTGAGCAAGATTTATCTTCAACGTTTTTTCGGTCAGACAAAAATGATTTGTGCCAGTGAAGAACTTGTGCTGTTGATAAGGAACGTTCCTCACAGACCTTTAGAAAGGTCACACTCTCGGATTCCCCAAGCTTAACACAAAACTTTATTGCAGAACGTTGCTCTAAAATCCCCTGTTCCACTTTCGTAACAAACAACAAACGACAGCTTCACTGATGGTGCTACCAAAAATCACGTGAACCCTGTACGGAGTACAGTCATTTACTGGCTGGCTGCCATGTGTAACGCCGGAAATGCATATCCTCCTATTTCCATCTATTGTACTATAATTTTTTTTCCTTGTTTTGTTACCTCAAGATATGACATTTCTGTCTCTTTATATATTGTAATTGTTTTACTATTTGTATATATATATATTTATGCATTTATGTCGATGTATTATTGGTTTGTTTCGTAAATATTATTTGTATTTTTACGCTGGGTCTTGCCTAGGGAAAACTGCTATCGAACGATTGCATCGATAGGTCGTGTGAAGAATCAAAGTGTGTAGGATCTTTGGTAGTGTTAACTCTGGCGCGTGGAGCGCGGGCAGAGGGAGTCTGGCTGGAGTAGCGAGTGGAGCAGGTGTGTTGTGTGAAGCTCCCGCGAGTTGCCGCGCTTTCGGGGTTTGGCAGCATTTAATTGCGCTCGACTTGCGATGGTAGTTTCTGACATGGTGTCGCGGACGGGATGCATTAGCTGGCGCACATCAAGAGCCCGTTTCGTCTGGTGACCGTGTCGAGAAGAAGGCGCGCCAGTATCCAGCTTCTGCAACAGCGACGGCCGACAATGAGTGACTGTCGCCACCTCCTCGATCGACGGCTTCAAACCTTCAATCAACCAACAAGGAAGACAGGAAGCACGTGCAGTTTTAGAACTGTATGGCAGACCTCAGCTTTTCAAACTTTTAAAATTGTTACATCACAAAATTACAGCAACTTAGCATGAACGTTTGTTGCTCATTGTCCCAATTGTATTACCAAGCAGGGTCCTTTCCTTTTCCGGAATGAACCCGAGTGTCGTTGAAATTCAAACGCCAGCATTAAAATAATAATATAGCATTTCACTGCTTTAATTTCAAAGTTCAGTTAAAGTATTCATAGCTGGCTACAATATTTAGATTACACAAGCACAAATTATAAGTGCGAGTTTTGTTACCATATTTTAGCTTACCTGTGACTACAGCTCAGCTTGGTACGTACTAAATTTTACTATTGTTAATTGTTCAGAATCATTTAATTCAAGTTCAAAGTTAAATCTCTCATTTCTAAATTGCGTAGATTCAAGTAGCTTTTGAAATGATTGTTGAGGTAGTCCAAGACTAACCATATGTTACTGAATTTCGATGTGCTTCAGAAAGAAAGCTCACTATTAACTTCAGTCACTAAATTAACTTTCGATTTTCCGGTTTTATTAATTCTTTTGCTAAATTAAGTCAGTGTGTAGCGAAATGTATTACTTCTGACAAACTTTCAGTTTTCACACTACACGTGTCAACCTTCAGTTGCCACGCTCCTAGTGCTAATTATATGTGCAATAACCTTTCTTTTTCAGTTACTATAGTAATTGTCCTTAGGCCTGGCGACCGTAATTTCCCCCAAATCTCAAATATCGAATTACCGCAAGTTGATTGTTAACGTAACGGCCGCACATTTTCTTTCTTTATTAACTTTACCCCTTTTCAAAATTAATTTCCACCTGTTTCATTAGCATTTTTCCTTTCATTTAGATGTAACCCTTTCCTCCCTCTTTACCGACAGATTAACTTCGGTGACGATTGCTTTTCCCAAATTTCCATTAGGTACACGCGGTTTAATTTTTCACTGTCATTAAGGTCGACAAGTGAGGGGGTGGTTACAGATGTAGACAGCACTGCAGGCGTAGGGATCCCTAACCTTCCAAACAAGGATGTGCTGTGTATGGTACTTGCAGGGACAGTAGGTTTTATTCGCCTTATTCGTACAGCAGCATCACTGATAATTCCGCAAACAACTTGAAGTTTTTACAGTCCGAGTCCTATAATGTCAAAATCAGTTTTTCCTAGGACTGTTTTGAAGGAAAGTGGATTTTCTTACCTTGTTGGTAGCAGAAGGCGTATTAGAAAGTTTGGTTTTATTCTCCCTATTCGTGTTTCCAGATTTTATAGTATCACATTCCCCTTTAGTTACACTTTATATTCCTCTGCACCTCACATTAATTTCGTAAAATATTGGATTTAGTAATGGGAATAGTCAGCTTTTGCAGCAGGCTTACATTAAACAGTGGCAGAAGTTCTTCCACCAAGTGAAGATCGCCTGGAAGGCTCTGGGCAAGTAATAACACGTTTCTAACGACGTCACCTTTCTGCACACTAATATGTAGAATCCACAATGACTACTCAATAACGCCGAAACTCGAATAGGCTTTTCGCGGATGATGTTATAATACGGAGAGGTCGCGAAGCAAGAAACTTGTAGCATACAACAAGAAAACTTGCAGAGGTTCCACGTTTGGTACATAAACTGGGAGATGAATTGGTGGGGAGGGAGAGGGAACGAGTGGAGAGTGGCTGGAAGCATTGCATTAAATATAGCAAGCGCAGCTGCATCATCTGTAACTTTACGCTCAAGGTCAAATTCAACTATTACCGGCAGTGCTTTCTGTCAAATAACAGAAATATTTTATTTATGTCTATATGTGTATGAAGTTTCAGCTTTTAAAGCAAAGTATTCGCAAACCGTAAACAAATTTTTTTGTACCTTGTTAACATACGCTATGGTTTCCCTAACATTCCGTAGTTTTCAGTATGGCTGTTATGCGTTTGTAGTTCGTCATCTGCAGCCGTAGGGAACTAAGAGCCTAAAACTCACTCACATCGAAATAATATCAATCAGACTCTAAGAAAATGGAACATCAACAGTAAATTCTCACAGTCACCTGGAAAGTTTCGAAGGGCATAGTTCTGAAGCTTTTTTAATTTTGTTTTTATTCCCTTGACACTAATTTTGTATTTTTCAACATCGTGTGACGACACTTATTGCTATGGACACTCCACTGTATTTCAGATTTTTTTTTATTTTCAGTTCACACGATTTCATCACTACATACTGTTTGAACTGGGCAACTGCCACCTTTGAACATTGCGGCTTTTGCTAGGAATTCACCTGCGTCTTAGGAACCGTTTGGTCGTGTAAACAAATCTTGCTCTCTAAATAGGAAGATGGCAATATCAAAGCAATACGGTGTAATCAGTATTCCTCAAAGAGCTGATTTATCACCTTCTCATCAAAGAATAAACAATTGGGAAAGTCGGTGAGGCTGTCCTCCTGACACAGCATAGCTGCGTGGCCCACTTTCAGCGTAATCTTGTTAGCGGTAGCTGTTTGGCGAGTTTAATAGCATACTGCATGTAATAGCCTGCTAGGGAGCAGTTAGCTGGTGGACACCGATATCCGGCGAGCTGTTAACCCATTCTCCTTTGGTAATTATACACGACTTACGCAATAACGAGAGGAACCTCCATTACTAAACATCCGGGATCTCTCCTGTGATGGGAAGAGCCACAACAAGGGACATTCAGAGCAGAGAGCGCTAAAGTATTAAGTGAAGTACCGCCATACATCATTGTCGAATGCATCTGCAGCCATTGTGATGAGGGACGGGAACGGTGCAACATTCACTAGATCATCAATGGATGAATGTCCGTGAGGTTTGTGATGTCGCCGTGTCTGGGCCAAGCAGTATTTACAAAATGACGCCTGATTAGTGCAATTAATAATAGCTGGGGAGCTGTTTTTCGGTGAGTTGGAAACTGAGACGGAATGTTGACTTCCTGTCATGACAACGACTGGACCGTAGTATCGGCCTTCTTTTGTGGGGCGAGCGTTCTGTGACATTCCGATCATTTATCGGTTGACGCTTCTAGTGAAGTGCCGGTCTACAGAAGAACGCTATCCATTATATTTTCATCTTACTTGCGGCGAAGAATATGAACAATTTTAACAGATGAAAGACATTATGGACGGTAGTAAGATGGTACTATTTCGTCCAAAAAACTCAGAGAATACACGTCGTACAATACATATTCACCCTTCATGAGTTCTACACATTAGCAGTCTAGTCAACTGGCATCAAACTAATTTTATTTTAGTATATTTTAGTGTACTTTTCTTTTATGATAAGTAATAGCATTATAATAATGTTGGTAAACTGTTGTTAAGGAACAGGCCTGTTCAAAACTACACGGGCTCCTCAATAAACAATGATCATATTTTTTTGACACCACATCTTGATTTAACCTCACAGTTTGATGTTTCTTATCAAAATAGTTTCCTTTCGATGCGTTGCACTTGTTCCAGCGCTTATGACAGTCTCTGGAATTCATTTTTGGAAGGTCCTTCAGAATCACTACCGCATGTAAAGTGCCTTCCACGAAGGTGTTTCATCAGGTTACAATACAAAAAGTCACACGTGGCTGAATCAGGACGATAGGGGGAGTGAGGGATGCACTTCACATTGGCTTTTGCAAGATATGTAGTAACAGCATGTACACTGTGCGGTGGTCCAGTATCTTGGTGCAGAATGCAACCTGTTTCACGAATATGCAGCTACTGCGCCTAGTACAGACTTGAAAAGTTTTCAGAATATTCCTGTGCTATTAATCAGTTTTTGATACAACATGCTGATAAACAATTCCATATATATATATATATATATAAAATGAGGTGACTATAACTTTCCCATCGGATGCAGACACTTTTTTTTGGGGGGGGGGGGGCATTGGTGATGAAGGAGACTTTTACGCAGAGCTTTGCTGTTGGCTATAAGTATCAAGATTCTGTAGCCAAGTTTCATCAGCAGTGATTAACATTAGAAGGAGCTCCGAATCTGCCTCTAATATTAACTTCAGCTGGATGCAGACGTGCATACGAATGACCTTTTGTTCGAGAGTCTTGAAATTAACCCGCAAGGTCTCGAGTGTAAATTTTCTGTCAACATCTTGTGGGTTGCTCCCAATGAAACTTTCAGTATTTCAGAAATGGTTAGTAAGGTCATTTGTCGACCCTCTCTTAAAATAACTGCAGCGGAACTGATGTTTTCTTCCCTAAGAGCAGTAACTAGAGCGCTGGATCCACCTTCTATAAAAATTGATTGTCTCCCCTCTTTAATAAATTTAAGTCGTCTTTAGGCTGTACTCTAGGGAGAAAAAGACTCCCCATCTGCCCCCTCTAATACTGCATAGGCCTCAGCTGAAGATTTGTTGAGACAAAAGCAGAACGCAAAGCCGCATCGCGCGTCACGGCCATTGCTGCTGTAGACAACACTGAACATGTCTGTGCTTGTCCACATCTCACACACGGAAACCATGTGTTCCAACAATGAAAGTAGTGCGGCGTGTTTGCTATACATTAAGCAAGCAGAATATCAAGAGATTAAATTCTAGTGCGAGAACCTATGACCATCTATAAATTGTAGTCCGTCTTTATTTAACAGCCCTCGCTATGTAAAAATGGATTTTGTAATAAAGACATTTCTGTATATCGACAAAATCTGCAGTTAAATTATACTTTGTTCTGCTGCCATAATCTTCCACACAGTGTCATCACCTGACAGCATTTATAGGTAAAGGGCGTCCGTATTATTATGCCATGTCGAAAGTACTGGTAGCAGAGTGAGGTATCAGATAGTAGTAGCTTTCATACAACATGTATGGGAATACAGTTTAAAGAATATTTCATAAAGAGTCATATTTATCGTTCGGTTCTATAGTTAGGTAACGTAACGTAAACGATATCGTCTTTAATCTTCGCATTATCGAATAACTGAGATGGTAAAGTATGTAAAGTATAGAACTACTAATGTTTCACAAATAAGACTCTCATCATCAACACAGAATACAACATAATCTTACAAATGGCATTTTTCTTCTTTAAGTGCCTCGTCTACCAAGAACATTCACAATACGTTGTTCCCCCATGGCATTTCTGAAGAGCGATTCTGTGCTTATTTCAAACCACAGGCTCCGTAAGTTCTTTAGCCAGAACTCTATGCCCTAGAGCACGCCTGACATCAAACTCTACGTGAAGTATTAGTTACAATTTGTTATATTTGCTGTTGCGCACTGTTTGGCCAAAGTATTCGAGTTTTCTTCTCTTGACTTTATCGAGACTTTCTAACTTTTTGTTGATAAGTCACATTATTGCACAAATAGAGAGTTCTGGTATCCTTAACATTTTTCGACACACTCATATTTCAAACGCCTACAATTTCTTACCTAGTAATGGGGTATGCGTCCATAACTTAGCTCACTAAGGGAGTAGAATGCTGAACAAATAATTTTGAAGTAGTAGAGCGCGAAGTATAATACGTACGTCACAGCTGGAAAGGATTTGCTTCAAATACCATTACGGAACAGATGCTAGCATTACGGAAAGGATAATAGACTTTAACAAAAATGTAACCAGCATTTAACAAGACTAAAGCCACACCACTTATAACTTGCATTACTAAGGAAATTTCTGCGAAAAAAACGTGTGGCGTATAAAAACAACTCAAAAGAAAGTGTATTAGTTTTCACCTGATAGTATTTAGGGAAAAGAAAGTGCATACGGTTTGTACTGGGGACGCTATTAGCTGAAAATGGAAAAAAATGTCGACGTTCCTAATCACGGCTACAGATAACGAACAACAAAGAGAAGAGGGTGGCAAAGGGTAAGGTGAATAGTTGGACTACGGATTCCAACCAGAAAAGTCTGAGGAAGATAATGCACGACAGAAGAAATGGACGTGCTTTAGTTCATGGGGTCACAGACATTCGGAATCGACTAAACGACTAGCGAGGGAGAAGAGGGGAATTTGTGTTAACACCGATCGGATGTTAACTAACTGCTACTAATTGTTACTAAAAGTACATTCGCCACAAGTTACATCTGTGTGTTCCTTCGAGACTCGAATCCCGACATCTGTCTATTGTGGGTAGTCTTTCCACAAAAGGGCAATACGGGGACAATACATTCCTTTCTACTTGAATATTCCACATTAGAAGGATTCGTAATTCGTCCCTTGAGATAAATGTAAAAGTTAAGGGATATACAAAACTGGAGTCACTTCACGAAGCACACATACGTGGTGGTGGCAGTCGGGCGCTGCGTTACAGAGCAGAAGTACTGTCCGAAACAACGTTACTGATTGGCAACTGAATATTTTGGGGTGAAGGGAATGGAAAGTAAACGGATGGGAAAGAGATAGGAAGGAAGTAATGACGCCAGCCATTCGACATAACAGACATCTTTCATATCTATAATGATGTGCAACTATTTCCAGGTCATGCATGTTCCATGTCCCTGATACCACACAAATAAAGCGAATGCGTTCCAGGACACATCAAATGTTTGTAGGCTGCTATGGGGAACCAGTATCTGTATGACTGTGATTGTAATGAAAAGTTGTTAGACTGACGCCACTTTGAGGCCAAGTGTACTGTGCCGACGGTTAATCGTCTTCGATGTCTGCTAGATTCAACCTAATACGACCACGATGCTAATACGAAACACGTGACACTGTAGCTTCTATTGAGAAAACCCCACAGTTCCAAGCGCTGGGCCGGAAGTTGAAACTGCACCTATCGTCTCATCGTAGTCGCTTACTGTTGGCACACAAAATGACCTAGAATCTCTGTGAAGGAAAGTTTCTGGATAATAGTTATGATGCACTAGACTAAAATGTCGTTTCAAATGAGATCTACACAAACACACAGTTATTTCACTTTAATCATGAGTAAATAGGCACGGTATTTCGAACATAGGTTTCCCCCCTGTGGTTAGCACCCCGTCCATCACACACTTGCCGTAGAAAACCCTAGTGCACAAATAGTTAGCACAAGAAAGACAAAGAGACAAATTTTCGATAGAAGTGCGAAATAAGTAGATGTAAACATCTGGCAGTGTTCGCTGGTATGTTCAGCGGGGTTCTTTCGCACACAATGGCCCCTTTAGTTACGAATAATTAAGAGTTGTGTGCATGTGTTGTAGAATGTCGGTGACGGATGCATTTAGGGGTATGGTGTCATCGGTTTGTAGTCATATGTAATGGCATTTTATTACAATGTACAAGCTTCCACTGTTGCTAGTTTTGGCCATTGACCTTCATCAAGATCATCTTGAGTCCCACCTGAGTATCGTTGCTTATTTTTTTTTTAGAAAACAGATGTGAGCGTCTTCAGGAGACTGAGAAATCCACACACCCCGTGATACACCAACCGTACGGTCATAGGTTGTCCAAGGTACCGCGTCCATTGCTTCATCTTTTGACTGAGGCGTCTTTTTTTTAACTTTATAAATAAAACAAAAAAACTGCGTAATGTTTGCTTATTAGTCTTCAGTACGAGAGAAAGCCATGAGAGCGATGCATTTAAATATCGTGCTACAGGGTGTTTCAAAAATGACCGGTATATTTGAAACGGCAATAAAAACTAAACGAGCAGCGATAGAAATACACCGTTTGTTGCAATATGCTTGGGACAACAGTACATTTTCAGGCAGACAAACTTTCGAAATTACAGTAGTTACAATTTTCAACAACAGATGGCGCTGCGGTCTGGGAAATTCTATAGTACGATATTTTCCACATATCCACCATGCGTAGCAATAATATGGCGTAGTCTCTGAATGAAATTACCCGAAACCTTTGACAACGTGTCTGGCGGAATGGCTTCACATGCAGATGAGATGTACTGCTTCAGCTGTTCAATTGTTTCTGGATTCTGGCGGTACACCTGGTCTTTCAAGTGTCCCCACAGAAAGAAGTCACAGGGGTTCATGTCTGGCGAATAGGGAGGCCAATCCACGCCGCCTCCTGTATGTTTCGGATAGCCCAAAGCAATCACACGATCATCGAAATATTCATTCAGGAAATTAAAGACGTCGGCAGTGCGATGTGGCCGGGAACCATCTTGCATAAACCACGAGGTGTTCGCAGTGTCGTCTAAGGCAGTTTGTACCGCCATAAATTCACGAAGAATGTCCAGATAGCGTGATGCAGTAATCGTTTCTGATCTGAAAAATGGGCCAATGATTCCTTTGGAAGAAATGGCGGCCCAGACCAGTACTTTTTGAGGATGCAGGGACGATGGGACTGCAACATGGGGCTTTTCGGTTCCCCATATGCGCCAGTTCTGTTTATTGACGAAGCCGTCCAGGTAAAAATAAGCTTCGTCAGTAAACCAAATGCTGCCCACATGCATATCGCCGTCATCAATCCTGTGCACTATATCGTTAGTCCAGGTAAAAATAAGCTTCGTCAGTTAACCAAATGCTGCCCACATGCATATCGCCGTCATCAATCCTGTGCACTATATCGTTAGCGAATGTCTCTCGTGCAGCAATGGTAGCGGCGCTGAGGGGTTGCCGCGTTTGAAATTTGTATGGAAAGAGGTGTATACTCTGGCACATGAGACGATACGTGGACGTTGGCGTCATTTGGACGGCAGCTGCAACACGGCGAACGGAAACCCGAGGCCGCTGTTGGATCACCTGCTGGACTAGCTGCGCGTTGCCCTCTGTCGTTGCCGTACGCGGTCGCCCTACCTTTCCAGCACGTTCATCCGTCACGTTCCCAGTCCGCTGAAATTTTTCAAACAGATCCTTTATTGTATCGCTTTTCGGTCCTTTGGTTACATTAAACCTCCGTTGAAAACTTCGTCTTGTTGCAACAACACTGTGTTCTAGACGGTGGAATTCCAACACCAGAAAAATCCTCTGTTCTAGGGAATAAACCATGTTGTCCACAGCACACTTGCACATTGTGAACAGCACACGCTTACAGCAAAAAGACGACGTACAGAATGGCGCACCCACAGACTGCGTTGTCTTCTATATCTTTCACATCACTAGCAGCGCCATCTGTTGTTGAAAATTGTAACTACTGTAATTTCGAAAGTTTGTCCGCCTGAAAATGTACTGTTGTCCCAAGCATATTGCAACAAACGGTGTATTTCTGTCGCTGCTCGTTTAGTTTTTATTGCCGTTTCAAATATACCGGTCAATTTTGAAACACCCTGTACATCTGTGATGCCACCTTCACATAAAAAGCAATAAAACAACATCTAGAAAAATACGCACATGTATAGCGGCTATACCACCGAGCGAGGTCGCGCAGTAATTATCACACTAGACAAGCATTCGGGAGGATGAGGGTTCAAACCCGCGTCCGGCCATCCTGATTTAGGTTTTCCGTGATTTCCCTAAATCGCTCCAGGCAAATGCCGGTATGGTTCTTTTGCAAGGGCACGGCCGACTTTTTTCCCATTCTTCCCTAAACCGATGGCACCGATGACCTGGCCGTTGTTGGTCCCCTACCACAAATCAACCAACCAACCAACCACACACTTTGCTACACCCGTCAAAAGCGTGAAAAAACTCTCACCACAACTGCCTCTACTGACCCTCAGCTGAGGCTGCTTGTCATAATGTCGTGGCCTTTGGCGTCATTCCTTTGACGTCAAACCCCACGTCATCAGAATCACTGTTATAATGAAACAAATTGAATTACACACTGCCGGAAAAAATACCCTCAAGGATAAGGACACTTTATAGACAAGTCTGGTGATAGGTGGTTCATCATTGTAGGACTCTATGAGAATAAATTCATACCGAATGAGACACACATGCCACAGCAAAGAGACACTAGCAGTCGCACGGTCGGTCCAATGCACAGAATACCTTCTCCTCGCACTCCTCCCCCGCCTAGCAGCATCTTAGGCCTGTATTCCCTCCTGCAAACGACCATAATGGTGCCGAATGGCATATTGCTCTAGAATATCCCAAAATCTTGCACATTTTCTGGCAGTTCGACAAAGGCCTTGGAGAACGAGTATGTTCGCACTTCATCATGTCCCTTCCTTGTTTATTTGGCGAGAGATCTGGTGATCTTGCTAGACAGGGTAGTTACTGTACACGTCTAGGAGCAGGTTGCGTCACCGCAGCCGTATGTGGACATATACTGTCGTGCTGAAAATGCACGTCACCTTCCTTTTGAAAAGATAGCAATATCGAAGGCACAGGTTACTTTACTCTGTAGAAACACCAAATGTGACTGTGAGTTGTAATTGAAGGCCCTCCACACCATGAAGCTTGTGATGGGCCCCATGCGTCGTGGGTGGATGCACTATGGAATAGGCAACTCACTTGGTCTACGAAACACACGTGCACGTCCATCACTCGCATAGAGACAGGACCTACTCGCATTGCTGAAGACAACAGGGCACCATTGCGCTCTCCAGTCGACACTTTCACGACAGCAGAGTAGCCACGATTGGTGGTGTCGTGGTGTGAGTGGTAGCCTGGCCAGAGGCGACAGTGGTGTTAATCGTGGTGCAAGCTGTCGGTTCCTAATCTTCCCTGATGACACAGCAAGTGCAAAAAGTGCCCGGATTTTGTTCGTGGGTGATCTTCGTTCGGCCACCTATAACACTCCCTAACTGCTACTGCTATACCATAACCTTAAAGTAGGAGTCAGTTTGTAAAACAGAGCTATTTTGCTATAGCAATTATGGTATAAAGCAACAGATCTGTGTTACCCTCTGAGAGGAATTTTGTTATGTTGACCTTGTTGTTCCTAACGGAGGTGGCTTATCGGAAATGAAAGTCAGAATTACGTTAATATTTGAACAGTAACAAACGAAATTTTGTTTATCTGCACTGTTTAATTGATAAAGAAAACGGTCGCCAGCCTAACTAGGCAAGAGAATGATTAACATTCTCGTTCAAGAAAATAGGTATAAGTGACTATAACGGACAAAAGACAACCTAGACTTGGCCACACGCGAGTGCAATGAACGCCGACACACATATGTTTTAAGGTTGAAGCTAACAACTGGAGCAGCACAAAAACTATTTGCAAAATTATAACACGTACAGAAAAACACTATCACTTTCAGGGTTTACACAAACTGAGTGGTCTTTATACTGTTAATATGCACACAAGAGAGATAAACACTTAGTGATCATGAACATATAATTTCCTACTATGCAGTTTTCTACTTTTACTACCGTGAAACATAAAATTAACATTAATGTAAGATACTGACCCACTTTCTGATATTAACAACAGGCAGTAGTGTGATTATTTACTAAGCAAAACTCTATAAGCCACTGTCTTGAGAAATTTTAATTTGAAGTTGGCAATAACACTTTAATAAGCAGTTTTACTAGGAAAATTATTTCAGCAAGCATCATTAACTTTAACTTTCTCTTTACTATGTTCAAAGGGCATCAATTAGAAAACTGGGTTTCAATGTACTTTCAGTAAGGACACTCGGTAATCACTTTACTTCAAACGGAGAGGACCCTGAGAGGTGTTATGATGAGGAGTAAAATCAAGGTAGGTATATAAATTCAGATATGAATTACCTTGTATTTCAACACACTAACACATCCATTAGGCTGATCCTTCACTGTACATCAATGCAGTATTCCGATGCAAAGATTGCGCAATGTTGTGGCAACTGCATGTTGGTAGGTGGAATTGCAGGTAGAATTGCTGGACTCTGTCATTTCTTGGTGGCGATGATAAATACAAATTCCAGAATAGTTCCAGCTATTTATCCACCCATCCGAGGCATTGGAAAGTAGCAGAAAAAGCCTCCCTCGGAATCATCACAATATGCATCTGTTAACTTGGCAGTGCACGGACTCGTAGCTCGTCTCCGACTGCTGGCTCGTCCCCGACTGACTATCAGTTCCACCTTTTCCACCTAGGCCAACCACAATTTGCGCGCGCTACCCAGTTCCGTTCCCGAGGGGAACCACTACACCTTTTACTTACAGAATAACTAAGAGCCCTAAGTGAGGATCAGCAGTTTACATAACAGCAAACAACCACATTAAATAAGACAGAACATTTTCACATATTGACACTTCTACAAAAAAAATTATTCACACAAAATTACAATTATATACAGTAAGTTTTGTTCCCTCCAAATGGGACAAAGCATTTACAGTACAGATACACTACTTAGCATTGAAACAAACCACGACATCAAAGTTTTAACAAAGAAAAGAGTACACAGTTTTATGTTATCGATCCAAACACATTTACAGACGATCAACAATGTAACATTAAATAAAGCAAAAAATAAATAAATTCATACATCATAAGAGCTGTGGTGTTACACACCGTTACTCGAACAATGAGTCGATCTAGATGTGCGTCTGTACCACGAAAATGTCAGAAACGGCGTCTGCAAGTACGGCAATGTTCCAAGACCACTGTTAAAAGGTACAACACACCACATACACATTCTGCTCAACATCTGCAGCATTCCGTCGATACGTCCATACAGCTTCGTGCCGGCCCACGATATGACCCCCTTCAAATAGCAGAAGCTGTTCATGAGTACATACTCGTCGCTGGGGCATGATTGTACAGTACAATGAATATTGCAAGCACTGTTCACCTCTGAACTCCGCACAGGTATTGCCTGCGCAGTCAAGCCTGAGGGTGCACAAACAGTCCTCCAGAGTGCCTTCTGTTCCCCTATGGTCGTGACAAATAAATCACTTCAACTGGCTCTAAGCACTATGGTCGTTAACATCTGAGGTCATCAGTCCCCTAGACTTAGAACTATTAAGCCTAACTAACCTAAGGACGTCACACACATCCATGCCCGATGCAGGATTCGAACCTGCGACCGTAGCAGCAGTGCGGTTCCAGACTGAAGCGCCTAGAACCGCTCGGCCACAGCGGCCGGCAATGAATCACTATCACTGCAGTTCCTCAGTATGCTCATATTACTCCCAGGTGCCACTGAGCACAGTCCTTGAGATTATTACAGTTTTTTCCGGCAGTGTATATAACTTTAATTTATGCTGATGACTGATTATGTGGATAATTCACTGCATTCAAATTACATTAACAGTCCCTCACAAAGTGCCGATATTGCCCGCATGCAAATCGCGTGTAGACTAAACTGCATTCAAGGCTGATTAAAGGACTAGAAACATGCAAAAAAAACCTCGAAAAATTCCAAATGAAAAAATGTTATTATGACGTACGTAAAATGATTCTATTTTATCAGAGGATTACGAAATTGATACTGGATTTTCCCCAGCAATTAATTGCAAATGTCATCGACGTATCTTCATTAATGTTTTACTTAATTCATTGTCACTAAATATCGTCTTCTGTGTACCAGAAGCGGTACATTTTGACCTCATAATTCGATGTAAGACGCTTGTTCTAGAAGCTTTACTAAAATGTGCCAGAATCAGGATGAGCAAATAATCACCTTATTGGAGAAGGAATTTCCTGTTGACATTTTTTACCTGTAATCGTGATGTACATTTCTGTTGTCATAAAACGCATTCCAGTATTATTTCATGATATATAGGCCTCAAAAAATCTGCTACACCACTGCGATTGCAAACTGGTTCTGACTTCCATGTTGGCAAATCTCGGTATAATTTCTTATAGAGTAACTAAATATGAGAATTAGAACCACACGAAAAAAACTATAAAGACTTTACAAGTAAAAAGACGGTATGGAAAGGGACAGATAGTTTCATGTACTTAGTATGAAAAGACCGAAAGCGTTTGTTTTGTCACGTTAGAAGCTACTTTTATGGCGGAGAATTTGATATGAAGCATTACATTTGGAACAGATGGAGTGACTGAAATCTATCACGGATTTTTGGAGAGAGCGGCGAATTCAAAAAATCGTATCACAGTCTCCACGTTAGCTACGACAAGCAATGTATCGCATGTGTATACTACTGGTACTATACTCAAGCATACGTAATTGCTCAGAGAACAGGATTCATATCCGTGCCCGGATTCCCCTAAATCGCTTATGGCTACTGCGGGAACGGTTCTTTGGAAGGACATGGCCGATTTCATTCCCAGTCTTATCCCAGTCCGAGTTTGTGCTCCATCGCTAATACTCTAGTCTTCGGTCGGACATTAGACCACAATCTTCCTTGCTTCCTTCCTTAAGCAGACTAGTAAGCGAATAAGTGTAAAAAATCCATTGTTTTAATTTTACTGTTAAAAATTCTCTGTAGTGTTTTTAACAAGAAAAATTTTATTTCGAGGAAATTGTACCGAAGTGATCCCCAAGATTAGAGAAATTTAAAATTGTATGCGCACATGATTACACCCTGTTTGTCACGCAGACAGCTTTTTAAAAACAAGATTTTGTCTCATATGTTTGTTTTCCATGACTTTTTCGTCTCTACTGTCTGAGTGGCACAAAAGTGTTAGAGAAGTAATTACGTGGTAAGACTACAAACCTAAACGAATGTGTATATGGGAACGGGTACTAACAACTCTTCTGGTAGGACAAAAGACTTTGAAAATAGGTGTGCTCGATGCTCTGGTATGTTTCAGTGATGGCGCAGTGTCAAGGTTTAAGGTGATGGAACTGATGGGAGTGCCTGGTGGACAAAATCTTCGAAGCAGAGAAATCAGTTTTGGAAGGCACGAAATAAACAAAAATAAGGAGAAGTTTGAAAAAGAAAAGGGAAGGGGAGAGAGAGAGAGAGAGAGAGAACAACACCAGCATCAAGGTAAATATGGATGTGGGGTGTGTTAGCGTTATGCTGCGTAGGTAGAGAAACAGGTTTTAATTTTAACTTCAACTTGAATTTCCCGGAAACACACTTTTCTCATGTTCTGGTGGACACTTGTTAATGCTGTTTAAGATAGAGGGCTGAAATTTTGTACACTGTCTTAAAACAATTTAACTAAAAGTAGACTACTCTTATGACATAAAATTTGAAAATTAAATACTTGTAAAGACAAACCAGCAGTTAATTACTCAATTTTTTGATAATCACTATTAAAAAGAATTTGAACCATTAATATTGAAAGGTCTCTGTTGGATTCCTTTCATGTTTAATTTCTTAAATCTGTTGCCATTTATGGAATAAATTCCTCTTCTAAATGTACTGTGGCGTTTCTGACTATCTGGGAGGAGACTGAGCAGTGGAACGTGTTACTTTTACACATAAACAAGAACGATCTGTCACACTACTACACTTTAAAGCGCAGTTTATATGTAATTCTTATATGTAATTCATGTCACACAGTCTCATACGGAAACTACATCCGCTTTCTTTTATATACTGTATATGATAAGATACTGTCATCCCCCTTCCCGTTTGTGTGAGAGGATGAATGAGCATATGTATTTCTAGTTGCATGCTTGAGGGTAGCAGACAAGGCTGTCTGCTAGAGAACAGTAGGACCAACGTCGGAACAGGTAGCTACGCTTCCTAAAAGCAAAGAGGTTTCTATCCTTAGTATGGTCCTGTCCGTCCTTTGTCATGTTGGTATAGGAAGCTGCCCCTCTGGCCACTTCCGTTGGTCTTTGTGAGCCACCCTCAGGAAGCACGCTCGGCAGTAGGGCAGTTGCAGTGTGGCCGTGGCGAGCGTCTGAAGTGGTAAGATCTCCGGCTAAGCGTGTGTCTGTTAAGTCCGTAGGACAATGGATTTCTTAAGTTCAGCCTAACTGAAAATTTAATCACCTTGATTTCAGGTTTAGCTCTAAAATATCTAATGCTATCTTAAAGTGCAGCGGAGTGTAATTCTCGTGTTAAATTCAGATTATTTTGCGGTAGTTGCTTTGTTACTACTTTGTGAGTAAAGTGGAACCACGTGTTGATCAGTAACTCTAACTAAGTTCATCAATCTTAAATCCGAATGTGCGTGAGATTATAACGTCTCGTCTTGAGAATATTTTTTTTTAATATAGCAACTTTTCTTTATGCTTTTCTTTATGTTCAACCCACGTGGGGTGTACTTTGCGAGACCACTACCACGTGCTTATATAACTGTTTGACCCATCAGGTTAATAGTAAGACGTTAGTAACCAGTTCAAGGTTTTTCTTTTGTCAATTGCTTTTCGATCTAATGTATTTTAATTATCAAAATTATTGTGGAGTTGTACGCTTTGTGTAAACCAAGTTGACCACGTGAAGCATGTGGTGTAATCATCAAAGTAGCCCTCAGCTATTCTTTTTGCGAAGACTTCACAAAGAGTTAATATGAATTTAGTATACCAGTGTGTGGTAATTACATGACGGACAGGATTGTGGTATGAACGTAATTTCTTTGGGTAAAAACTGAATCTGTTGGTTGTGGTTAATTTCTTCTTGCTTATGTTTCAATGTTCTTCGTGTGTGATTTTATGAATGCAGTGTTGTATACAGTCTCCCAATCTTGGCTCCATATTTTATGTGTTCCGTAAAATTACAATCTCACATTTTTTTTTAATCGTAAATAAGGCACCAGCTCAGTTATAACTCACGTATAATACGCTGAAATTTCAATGAACAATCTTAAAATAAATTTCCAAATATAAACTGATTTCTTTCTTTTTATTTAAATTATCCTTTATATATATATATATATATATATATATATATATATATATATATATATATATTACCGGTTTTGTATGACTATTAAAAGATTATCATTAATGTTAGTCTGGTTGGTAAACCAAGACTAAATATCTGATGAAACGGTTGCCCAGTAATCCACGGTTAACGTCCCCAGACAGATCACGGCTTTTAACCCAGCTTTTATTGTCTATTAGCACCGATCTCAGCATAACAAAATTAAAGTTACAATATTACACATCAGCATACCAAATTAAAGTAACAATATTACACATGGCGACCCTGTTCTGTGATTCCGCTAGACTCTGGAATCTCTGAAATGTTAGATTGCGAGCGTGTTATAATCTTAATTTTGTTTCCCTACAGCGCTCAAACAACTTCTGCGTTGTTTCCGAGCAGACTTTCAAAAGATTCATGGCGTTGTTGATCGGCGTTGCGTTGTCTGTCTTGTTTTGTTTTTTATATTTGTGTGTTTTATATGTCTGTGTGCTTTTTTTTCTCGCTTGTAAATTCCACTGTTTCGATCAAAGATAAAAATTTGTTTTGCGTGTGAAAAAGTGTGTACTAGGTTGGGTATCTTTCGTGTGACTGTCGTAATTTTTGTGGGACACATTTATTTTGATTAGTGTGTCGCATACCGGTTATAAATTGCACTAATGCAGACACGTAACCAATCTAAAAGGAAGCGGTCCGACAACCTAAGCAACATGGACCAAGGGGATAATTTAATTTCGAATGTTAACGCGTCGGGCGGTTCCGAAAATGCAATGGGGAATAGTTCAGACGAAATGCAAGACAGGACGAACGGGCTCACATCAGAGCCACAAATTAATTTGCCTTCAACCAACCAAATTGATTTGGCAGAACTCATGAAAGCCTTATTGCAACAAAATAAAGAATCATTTGAAAAATAGTTCCGAGAACAAAAAGAATCATCAGAAAAATCGTTCGGAGAACAAAAAGAATCATCCGAAAAATCGATCCGCGAGCTAGGCGAACAAATGACGCAGAAATCAGAAAAATCGTTCCGAGAACAAAAAGAATCATCCGAAAAATCGATCCGCGAACTAGGCGAACAAATGACGCAGAAATCTGAAAAATCGATCCGAGAGCTAGGCGAACAAATAGACGAAAAACTAATCCAGCAGACGAATAAAGTCGACAAGTCGATGCAGAGAGTGTCCGATGATATCTCACAAAGAATAAACAATCTGGCAAGTGAGATAAAAAGTGATATTATGAAAGAATTAGGCCGTACATTTGAACAAATCGATGATCGTCTGCAAGCCTTAGAACAGAGCAAGTGGAGGGGCGATGCCGAATCTAAAGAAAGCGAAGAACGGCTACTTAGGAATTTCCAAGAGCTGAGGGAAGAATGCCAAAGGGAGCACCAGCAGGTACTTTCGAGGGTCCAAGAGGCGGAAACGCATTGTCCCACGTCCGTTAGTAACACAATAGCGGACAACAGTTTAGGGATCCACGCGTTGGAACAGCAAGTAGAACAATTGAAGCAGACTGGGGCGGAGGACAAGAGACAAATTGATGATAAGATTGCGGCATTAGCGGACACTGTAGGCACGATGAAGCTGACGGAAAGCGAGAACAATACTACACCGGTAGCGGCCGCAGAGACCGAAGAAGTGCGTTTGCTTCTTAGATTTCAGAAGGGACAGTTTGAAGTGAACAGACAACACAAAGCTGTAACAGGCGAATTACAAGAACGCGTGGCGCATCTGGAAAATCGCATGGCGTGTGATTCCGAACTCGCCAATAGCACTAAAAATAGCCGTACGAACAGTGCAGAGAGGGACTCCGGCCACGAGGGAGATTTTGACGACAGGGAAGAATGTAATTTAAGGGGCAAACATGAGAGAAACAGAAACATTCAAGGGCCTCGCCAGGAGGATATGCGGGGATTTGATTTCAAACATTTCCTTACGGTAAGAAAGTTTGAGATATTCCGAAATTCGCAAAAAGGAATACATCCACGTGCATGGCTCGAGCAATTTGAGTTTTGTCTTCCCCCCGACTGGGCAAGTTCACATAAGATAGAATATATGTGTGGCTATTTGGAAGGAGAACCGGCGATTCGCATGAGGTCGGCAGCGCGTCACTGCAACTCCACTCGGGAGTTTCGACAAGCCTTTCTGTCCGCCTATTGGTCGGAAGCGGCACAAGATAGGGTCAAACATGGCATAATTATGCTGCCAAATTTGAACCAGTCTGGTTTCGGCAGCCCTGCACGCCTATTCGACCACATGCTGCAGGCAAATCAATTTTTATACGACCCATACGGGCCTGCGGAACTAATTAGGATATGCATCACCAAATTGCCGATGCACTTGCGGCATGTCATTCTGGCGGGACGATGCAAAGAGGACGTGGAAACGTTCAAGACGCTTCTCCAAGAGTTGGAATACAATACAGGAGAATGCCCGCCTAATCAGGCACAAAGTTATTACGGGGCACAGCAGCGCGATCGCAGTCGTGGCCGTAGTACTAATCAACGGCGTGACTGGTCGTCGCGACGCGAACGGAACAATAATCGGGACAGGCCGTATAGAAACTGGGGTAACAGTCGCGAACACAGGTGGAACAACAGAAATGATCGAGGACGTGGACAGAATCGTGAACGGAACAGTTACGGCAACCAGAATCGATATCACGGTGAACACGGTGGGAATAGGACTGTAGGCGGGGCACCTCATGATGTTGAAATTCGGCCGGCTAACCCTAGACATAATCCAGCAAATGGAAATGAACAAAACCGGCAATGACAAACGATCAGCGCAGAAGGCGCCCAATCGGAATAAATGAGCGACATGGCAAAGGACTGCATACGGTATATAGAGAGGGAAGATATTAGAGAGGATTTGTTGCAAGAAACTACGAGTGCTAAAATTTCTGGCATAAATCCAGTCGTGACAGTTGCAGTAAACGAAATATGTTTTAAGTGTGTCATTGACACTGGAAGCCCTTTCTCGATAGTGAGCGAGGCAGCATTTCAAAAATGCGAAGGGACTGGGACTTGGCCCGTTTTTCAAGTGCGATTAATAAAGGTGAAGGGCGCAATCTACGGTAAGAGCATAGAAATCCGAAGGAAGACTCGGCTTAATTTTACCTGCCAGGGAAGAGAGTTTGAGTACAATTTCTTTGTGCTCCCAATGCTGAATGTGGCAATGATTTTAGGAAATGACTTCATGAATGCCCACCATGCAGTAATTGACATGGGTGGAGGAGTAATGACAGTTCATGTTGGGGATCAGCCAATTAATTTAGTATTTGATGAATGCATATTACGTGCCGAATCAGAAATTAGTTGCCTAAAATTTCAAACTCAAACCGAGTCGCAACCCAGACTGGAGCTACTCGTGAACTACGTAAGTGAGTCGTGCTCTACGTCTGGTGAGCAGGGAAAAGACGTTGCTTTTGCTGATGCACTGAGAAAGAGCATCGCGGGTGTCAGAACCACGGACAGGGAAAAGGAGAAATTGTATTGCCTACTTAGGAATCATGAACGGGTATTTTCTGAGACTCCCGGGGCGATTAAGGGTTTTACTTACCAATTCAGGGTACGTGAACATCAGAAGTTTTCTGTTAGACCATACCCTATTCCCGTGGCATATAAAGCCCAGGTGGAGAAGGAAATAAACAAGATGTTAGAACAAGGAATAATTGAGCAGGCAGTAAGCTCGTACAACTCACCCTTGCTTGTCGTGCCAAAACGCGACAACTCGGTTCGTTTGGTGCTAGACTCGAGACAGATAAACACAATTATCATGTCGGAAACGGACAGGCCTGAGAACCTTGAGGAACTCTTACAACGTTTCCACGGGGTAAAGGTACTATCATCTGTCGACCTCCGTTCGAGTTTTTGGCAAATCGTGCTACACCCATCTTGCAGATTATATACTGCGTTCCTGTGTTACGGAAATTGTTTCCAATTCCGGCGCCTCCCGTTCGGACTAAATGTCTCATCAGCTGCTTTTATAAGGGGATTAAATAGCATTTTACCTGATGATTTGAAACAGCGAGTGACAATTTACGTGGATGACATATTAATTGCGGAAAAGTCGTGGGAGGACCATAATGACGTTCTGAACAGACTACTGGATGTTTTTGAGAAGGCAGGTGTAACAGTCAACTTAGATAAGTCACAGTTCGGACGAGAGAACATAAAATTCTTAGGCCATATTGTCTCAGCAAATGGAATACAACCTGACCCGGAGAAAATTGCGGCGATAGCGGAGTGTGCAATGCCGACAAATAAAAAACAGTTGCGCGCATTCTTAGGCCTGTGTAACTTTTATAAGCGATTTATAAATTTTAGTGTACTTGGTACACCCCGTCTATGTGGACTAACAGGGAAGAACGCTTGGTGGGTCTGGGATCAAGAGGCACAGGATGAATTTTATAAATTGAAAAAGGCATTGGTAGAGGCTCCCATCCTCGTGCATCCCGACCTGACACAAGAATTCTGTTTAATGACGGACAGTTCCTTGTCAGGATTAGGTGCGGTACTGTTTCAAACGGAAGGAAATGATGATATTACAACTTGGAAAACAATCTCGTTTGGGAGCAGGGTGCTCTCTCGATGTGAAAAAAATTATTCTGTGACGGAACTCGAAGCACTCGCGATAGTTTGGGCATTCTCAAAATTTAGGTATTTTTTATTTGGGCGGACCACCAAGGTGTACACTGACCATCGTGCACTCCAATTTCTTATGAGCACAAAAATCACGCATGGGAGACTAGGACGCTGGGCACTATACCTACAGGAATATAACTTCACTGTAGAATACATTCCTGGACAAAAAAATGTAATTGCTGACGCTCTATCGCGCATTCCTATAGGTTTGGTTCACACAGAAGAAAGGGAACTGGATGAAAATAATTTTAGTATCCTATACTTACAGAATGTAGCGTTCGAGAATTTTGTTACCACCTCTTTAGGGAGTATAGCGGACGAACAGGATAAGGACGCAGTATTGAAAGATATAAAGACGAAGTGGGAGGACAAGGAGAATGTAGGAATACGCCAGTACTACTTAGTGCGCAATAGAATATTATTCAAGAAACGAGCCCCGGACGACTCCAGATGGGTGTTGGTGATTCCGGAGGAACTCGTAAACAAAATTATATGGTACATACACTTGAGTTATGGTCACTTCGGAGCACAGAAATGTTGTGAAAAACTGAAAGAGACATGCTATTTTAATAACATGCTACGGCGTATTCGTGGTGTACTTAGAGTGTGCGGACCTTGTCAGCGAGCAAAGGCGGCCACAGTGACTTATGCTGCATCATTGCACCCGATAATACCAAGCAAACTTTGTGACCTCGCGGCCGTGGATCTATTTGGGCCACTAATACGATCTAAAGCAGGTTTTGCATATGTTTTCGTAGCGGTGGAGCTAACCTCCAAGTTTGTGTGTCTGACTCCGTTGAAGCGAGCCACAGGAAGGGCAGTGGCAACTGCATTTGCAAAGCAGTTTCTGCATGAAGTTGGGAGCGTGAAAAGGGTTATCTCGGATAATGGACCACAATTTAGATCGCAATACTGGCAGCGGATGCTTAGAAGAAGAAGAATTAAACCTATATATATATCTATCTTTCACCCCAGCTCGAACCCCAGTGAGCGTATTATGCGTGAATTAGGAAAATTATGTAGGTTATACTGCAGTCGTGATCACCGATCGTGGGACATACACCTAAAAGGATTTCAGAACATAATTAATGAGTTGCCTAATACGTCAACAAAGCTTCCGCCAATCACTGTGCTAAAAAACAAGGAGCCCCCAAGCAAATTCAAAGAGGTGGTGCCTTGGCCACTAGAGCCGAGACTACGCCGGAACGCAATTGTTGACTTAGCTTTACGCAACATCAAGCGTGCAGCAGAAGCCAGAGTCAAGGCGTATAAGAAACACGTGAGAAAAACAGTGTTTCATGTAGGACAAAAAGTTCTTATCAGATCACACAAGCTGTCTAACAAACGGTCAGGTGTCTGCAAGAAATTTTTTAATCTCTTTAAAGGCCCGTATCGGATAAGGAAGATTCCCCATAAAAAC